>NC_139353.1:17203413-17295913 GCF_055883805.1 Amblyomma maculatum | reverse complement strand
AAGCAAACTGCAACGTGTTTTGTGTGCGCTTGCGTTTGAACTCAGTGACGAGCAAATTGTGGTGACACGAGAACATCACGACCACGCTCACTCTGACGGATAAGGACTAGTCATAATGAAATGCGCCCAGCTATTGTCGGTAGCCTCAAACATACCGATGCAAATACCTCGGCACCAGTGGCCAACACTTCGAAGCGCTGATGGCAGTTCAGGTCAGGCTATCGAGCATTTGGGTTAGGCGGGCTGGCGGCTGTTAGCGTTCGAACGGGGTGGTCGAATACACAGTTTGCAATCCGTCTCATGAGGCCGAGAATGAGGCGTCACGAACCCGGAGAGTTGTCCTGTGCCCGTGGAGTTGGAATCCCGATGCGACGATGAATACTTTAGACCAGTGTTCACATTTGTATGTCCAAGAAACTACTCTGCCAAGCCACCGTGCTATGGGAAACTGTGCGCCATTTCTTTTTAAAATCCCAAGCTCATTTTAATAAGCTGTTCAACGTTTTAATATTTCTTTGGTTTCGTTTATACATCTTAACGCCCGAAAACTGCTCTTGCGTTGAGGGATATTACAGCTCTGGGTTCATAAAATTTAGAGCACCTCATGTTCTTTAACATGCACGGGCTTCACAAAATACATGGCCACCTTACTGTTTGTGCCCCCCGGAAAATGTTTCCCGCAGCTGGCATTGGCGCCTCGTCTTTTGTGTTCTGACGTCGACCTTTCCTATTAAAACCCATTCGCAGCACGAATAAAACAACGACAGGAAGAAAACACACACGACAGGACGAATGCTGCACTTTCCTGTCGTGTGTGTTTCCTTCCTGTCGTTGTTTTATTCGTGCTGCGAATGGGTTTTAATATGGATGATTACCAACTGGCGCAAACATCGGTGTTAATGACCTTTCCTAGCAGGAATCTGCTGGGCCGGTATACAATTTCGCTAGCATTGATGTGGCCATCGATGACAATATTTGTTAAAGTCGTTCGGGACTAAGTGCTTACTCGCAATCAGCACCTGAGCTAAACCTAACGTTTCTAAAAAAAACAATGATTTCTCGCCAACTTCTAAATTAAAGAATCCTTCTCAATCATTTGGTCAATCCGGGAGCAACCATCTGTGAGGAACACTCCTTAGTTAAAGAATTCTTCTCAATACTGTGATCGCTCTGGGAGCAACCATCTGTGAGAACCATTCATCAATTCAAAAATTCTCAATACTCTGATTGACCCGGGAGCGACCATCTGTGAGGATCACTCCTCCCCTAAATAATTCTTAACCCTCTGATTGATCCGGGAGCGACCATTTGTGAGGACCATTCTTCTCAATCCTGTGATCGCTCTGGGAGCAACCATATGTGAGGACCATCACTCTACCAACCGAGTAACCAGGACGGCAAGCAGAGTTTAGCGCGAGCTCTACCTGATCAACTACAGAAGTAGCAACGGCGTTAGTCGAATAAAGGAGGAGGTTCAATGATGAAGCATTAAAAAAAAAACAAAAAAAAAACGGTGAGAACATTGATGGGACTTTAGCATTAACGCTGAGAAAAACATGACATTTATTTATTGGAAAATGTTTGGTTTCCTGGATAGGTACAATTGGGACCAACAGGCCAATCGTGACCATTAGGAATAGGTAGCCGTAGATTTGTATCAGTAGTGTGAAAATTGGCGTTACACTACCGTATGCCGATGAGAAATGTAGCGCGAAATAGTTTCGCTATTGAAGGATCGCTAATCCTTGAGTTTGTCCTTAGAAAACATATTTCGCTTTTTTGGTAAACATTTACTCCAGTTTGACGTTTTAAGGCCTGCTTTGTTGCTTTGTTGACAGATAGATTGAAGATATGAGCTCAATGTGTATTCATTGTGTAGAGTGCAGTTGTGGACACACTAGTGGCGTCGATTTGGACACGTGGACACTAGATTGCAGCGTGTATGCCGGGCGTTTATATTTGTTTCATATTTTAGTTTTTGCATTGATGTATACTTATTTTTATTGTTTGTAACATTATTTTTCAATATTTATTTTTGTTTCGGTTTTTTATTTCGGTCAATCGTTATGGCATTGGCGTTTTTTTCGGTTTTCGAATTTTTGGCTGTGTGTTTGCTTCCTGGAGTTAAGATGGAGTTGAAGTTAGTGCTTGTTGTGCCTTTGCACTTTTGCTGCGTCCGTGTTTTTACGCACAGGTTAGCTATGAATTCATACTAACTCGTCCAGATATCTGTGTTGAACTATACTGCGGAGTTTGTCGGCATGCCAAAAGTCTGGAGGATGCTAATGCATAATTATTCTGATTCGAAACCGCTTCCATAGCTTAAAATATCGCAGAATTAACTGCGTTTCAACATCTTGTCCTGTTGTTGTAGGGAACAACCCTACCAGTAACTATAATGCATGCCATTACGACCACTGCATTCCTCGAAACGCCGTGTCTAGTTTGAAAAAAAGTTACACTTGTGTTTTTTTGTTTAGCGTCACTGACACTTGAGACCCTACTTCTAGGGTGCCTTAACCGTTCCCTAGAACAATGCGGTTATTGCTTCATAATTCAAATGACCGTTGCAACTGTTCTTATTTTTTTACAGGGGAACCAGAATACTGCGAAATGAATGCAGAGGCGTACAAACGTATCAGTGGAGTTCCAGTTCTTGCCCTCCTCCCAGACGAGAACGTGCGTTCCGCAATGCAGTATAAGCCGAAGCCCAACGATGTGATAATTGATACATATCCAAAATGTGGCACTACGTGGACTCAATATATTGTTTCTAACATCTTGACTAAAGCCAAAACGCCAGTTGGACCAGCCGAATATATGCTATTCTCTCCGTATTTGGAATTGATGGGGGCGGAAGCCGCTCAGAACCCAACCAGGAAGGGGCCCCTGATGACCCATCTGCCGATGAAAAGCATGGTCTTCTCGGAGGAGGCCAAGTACATTTACGCCGCCCGGAATCCATACGACTGTTGTGTTTCCTGCTATCACTTTCTTAGGTGTGCTCCTCTGAAATGCAACCGGGACATGCCGTTTGGAAAATTTCTTGAGAATTTTATATCCGGACAAATTAATTACGGAGACTTCTTCGATCATCTCCTGCCCTGGTATGAAGTCAAGGACAAGCCTAATGTTTTGTTTGTGACGTTCGAAGAAATGAAGCGAGATTCCAAGGAATGGATTCTGAAGATAGCAGATTTCCTTGGAGAAGAGCACGGTACGGCACTTCGGAAAGATAGTGCTCTGCTTGCGAAGATTCTGGAGTTATCGAGTCTTGAAGTAATGAGAGCAGTTTTCAATTATACTACAGATGATCGAGTGAAGGCTCTGGCAAGCCTTCCTCCTGAAAGAACCTGTAGCTCGATTCAAGTGCTATCAAAGTATACAAAGACCGAAAACGGGCACCACGAAGGCCCGGCACTTACACGGAAGGGAATTGTAGGCGACTGGAAAACTCATTTTACTCCGCAAGAAGTAACCATGATGAAGGCTTGGATTGATAGAAAGACTGTAGGAACTGATGTTATGAGCTTGTGGAAAGGTTGTGGTCTCCCATAAATCATTTCCCTATTCGGTGTTATCACCCACACAACCCTGTATCAAACGTGCGAAAACAATATAGAAGGATTAGAAATAAAGTGAATTCGAAGCTCCACAAGGGGGCTGACTGTATTGATCAAGATCACCTTGGCGACGCATTTTGCGCGAAGCGGCTTTAAAGAAATAATGTACGCTAGTTAAAGAGATGATGACACGCAATGTTTGTCACCTTACAAAAAGCTTTAAAGCTTGTTCAAAGTTGCCACATATTGTTATTAAATGCATTGAACCAGAACCATCATTTAAGGATAGTTCTCTCATGGGAAGAGCTGCGAGAATTTTATTCTTTGTCTTCCTTCAGCGATACATGCGTCTGAAAGCACAAGAAAAGAGTAAAAATTTGTTTTATGAAGTTAAGTATCCTAAGCGTATTTCACTAATTCTAAGGGTATTTCTTGCTCTAATGAATGCTTTCATGGTTAGTGGAAATGAGTGAAATTTTTATGGCACGCTTTATAACAAATGATTTTTGTTTGCATATTGTTTTCAATGGATAAGAAAATAAGAGTTCCTTAGGCACACGCCGCTGCGGAAGTGCAGTGATTAGGGCGCTCGACTGCTGTGCCCAAGGATGCGGGACCGAATCCCGGCCGTGGTGGCAGCTTTTCTATGGAGGCGAAAATCAAGGCTGCCGTGTACTGTGCGATATCAGTACACGTTAAAGAACCTCAGGGGGTCGAAATTTCCGGAGCCCTCCACAACGGCCTCTCCCTTATCCTGTGCCGCTTTGGAACATTAAAATGCATAAACCAAACCACACCAGATCTTGTCACTGGATTGCAATGACGTTTTATGCCTGCAAGCTAAGTCGTAAGACACGTTACACAGAGCACTAGTTCCCACATGCGCGTGAAATTGGGTTTACAATTTACAAGATAAATAAAGAAGTCTGATTACAGGTAAGTTATCTTATTATAAGATATTCAAGTTGATAATTTTCTTCAAAACACGAATAAACAAAGTCACAAACAACGGTATTTTCTGAACATCAAGTATTTTTCGGTAAAAACTCTAAACAGTCTCGGATGGCTGTGAAATCGTTTTTTTTATTGCTGTGAGCTATTTGTGATCTCGTCATCCTTCGGGATGACGGGCGCACGACCCCTGCGCCCACCCGCCACCGTCGAACAGATTGCGGCGTACTCGACGGGTCAGCTCAACATCGCGGACGTGGAGCTTCCAGACACGGCGGATGACCACACAGTGACTGAGATGGATTCTGACAGCAGCTACACACCTGTACATTCGCGCCGCCTGAAAAGGAAGCTGCGCCGAACATCAATAACGAGTGAGACATAAAAGAAGAATGCTGAAAAGCAAGGGATCTTTTCTGTGGCCTTCGTACCAACAACGGCGACGGCAAATCTGAATGTTATAAACAGACAGCACCTGACCCAGTTTTTTGACGAGCTGATTCCCGGTGAAGTTGACGAAGTTAGAATTAACCCTGGAAGAATGTCATCACCGTGGATGTCAAATCCCAGGCTACAGTGGACAAGCTGAAAGGAATTGGTGCCCTTGGCAACATGCCGGTCCGTTCCTTTCTTGCACATGGTAAAAAGACTACTGCAGGTGTAATAACCGACGTAATCACCCGATATAAGTGAAAGCGATCTCTGCACTCTGATCAAATCTGCGGCGCGCATTGTGGATGCTCATCGTTTCGGCCGCTCAAAGTGCGTTAAATTAGTCTTTAAAACTGAATCCCTCCCATTCCACGTTAAAGTGGGCTATCTGAGACATCCAGTTCGGATGTATGTTCCAAGACCTGTTCAGTGCCACAAATGCAACAAGACCGGACATGTGAGTGCCGTTTGTCGAAACGAGGTATCCTGCCGTCGATGCGGCGGTACGCACCCTCATGACACATGCCAGACGGAGACTGTCAAGTGTGCGAACTGCTCTCGTGCCCATGAAGCGACGGCTAAGGACTGTCCTAAAATTCGGAACGAAAGACGTATACTAAAGAAGATGGTGCGAGATAATTCGACTCATCAGAAGCGGCTGCGTTTATTCGTCGTCGCAACCACCGTTCCCGACGCCGACACAAGGAATCAGAAGGCAAGCCTAGCCTGAATAAGTTAACTTTACAGTTAACGTCAGCTCAGGTGCCACAACAGATTGAGCCTAATCCCGTTAAGAATACTCTGGCTGTAATGTCACAGCCAATGCCACATGCCAAGGATCAGACAGAAGCTGTTGTATTACCTACCGCCTCTGATGTTGAGTGACCTGCTCTACCATCAAAAGCCATCGACAGGCCTCATCCCAGTTTGGCTGCCACACGTGCTGAAAATTCCGACAACCTCGACAACCAGCAGGTGAAAGAAATGCTGAAACAGCTTGTTAGTTCAATGCGGGTGCTGCTCTCTAGCATCAATACGTAAAGAGCAAAGTTTGCTGTTCAGTTTTTGGCGCATTTGAGCCGCTCTTGACGGCATTGCAATAATTAACAATGGCGCAACAAACTAGCGCCACCTCTGTGATGATGCACCTGCGCCGCAGTGTAGTGATGCAATGGAATACTCGAGGCCTGCGTGGTCGGCTGAGTGACTTGCGACAGCGGGTACAGAAGTACCGCTTTCCTGTGATTGTGACCTGTGAGGCCAACATGCCGGCTGCTTTCCACCTTTCTGGATATGTTCTGCAGTGGTCTCGAGAAGCACACGAAACAAGCAAAGGGCTGGTTTGTATACGCCAAGACATTGCGCACGTCCGCCATGCTCTACAGCCCCACAACACGAATCACTACATTTGTTTGACATTAACCCTGAAAGGTCGAGTATGTTCTATAATTGGCGCTTATATTCCACCGAGGGATGGCTTGGACAAGTAATATATATTTTCAACAATTCAGTGTTGTGCAGCTCCTAGTATTATTATGGGGGACATTGATGCTCACCACCCTCAGTGGGGTAGTGCCATAATGAGCAATCGAGGAAAAGACCTGGCAGACTTTATGCATGCGCAAAATCTCGTCAATATAAACTACGGCTCACCGACGTTTCTACGCGGAACAACCTACAGCAGCTGCTTGGATGTGCCGTTTGTTTCCAGAAGCCTCCATCCCTATGTTTGTTGGTGCAGTGATGTGGAAACACATGGGAGTGATCACATGCCAACGTACGTATGCATCAAGTGGTTCGCACCGGCCACTTCACCTCGTGTGCAATACACAGACTGGGCCGCCTTTAGGGCATCGGTGGAGACTTCCAGCGGGGACCTCCAGTCACCATCTCAAATAGAGGGACTCATTACTTCCTCTCTCAGTGAGAACACTCGCTATGTTTGTGTGCCGGCGTCGGTGTCCAGCATCGACGTGGAATTCGAGTGGCTTCGCGCGATCCGTCGGAGGGCAGAAAGGAAGTGCAGATAGAACAAAATTTGCGCGAGATCTCACACTTTCTCGCCGAGCTAAACGAAAAGTTTTGCGCCACCTGGAGAGGTTAGGACGACAACGTTGGAGACATTTGTGCTCATCACTGGACGCCCGTAAGCCCCCTGTCACGTATCTGGCATGTTGCGAGAAGCTTGCGCACACCTCAGCAAGAAGGGCCCCCTTTTTGTGCCCTGGCCCTTTATCAACGCCACAATGAAGTTGACGTAGCTGAAGATTTTTGTAAAATGGTTGTGGGCACAAATCAGGCAAAATTACCAATTTCAGAGGTTTTGGCGCAACCTTCGCCGAATGATCAATACGACGTGCCCTTTACAATAGCTGAATTAGACGCCGCTCTTGCTTCTTGTCAGCATTCATCTGCACCTGGTCCTGACGGGATTACTTATTCAACCTTATCAAACCTAGGGAAGGATGGTAGAACTGCACTACCGAATTATTTCAATGATATATGGGCTTCTAGTACTGTTCCTGAATACTGGAAAATTAGCCGCCTGGTTGCTTTTTGAAGCCTGGAAAGCCCTCTCTCGAACTTACCTCATACCGGCCAGTTGCCCTAGCAAGCTGTGTTGGAAAAGTTATGGATCGAATGGTGATTGCAAGAGTTGATTGGTTTCTAGGATGAGATGATCTTTATCCGGACTGAATTTCGCCGGGGACGCTCTTCCATTGACAGCGTCATCGACCTTGGGGCGACCCTAGAGCACGAAAAGCGTCACCGTCGACTAGTAGCTGCTGTCATTTTGATATAAAGGGAGCTTACGACAACGTCCTCCATGATGCTATTCTTGATGGACCTGACGACGTGGGGGTTGGTGGCCGGCTGTACTTGTGGATTGTGAGCTATCTCAGTGGCCGCGCTATTTACATGACTGCGGCTGAAGGAGATACTACCCGCTTTCAGGTCGGTCGTGGAGTTCCACAGGGAGGAGTCCTCAGCCCAACTTTATTTAACGTTGCACCAATTGGCCTGGTGAATGAACTGCCAACTAACATCCACATAAGCGCATATGCTGACGACATCTGCATTTGGGCCTCTGGTTCGACGCACCCACAACTACGTGCGAGATTGCGATGAGCTGTGTCATCGACATCGATGTACTTACGACGTCAAGGTTTATTTTTAGCGGCAGAAAAGTGTGCCGTGATCGCATTTACAAGACAATGTGTCAGCCGCTACCCGATTACTCTTCATGATGTCGTACAATGTGTCAGCCGCTATCCGATTACTCTTCATGATGTCGTAATAACGTTCGTCTCTAGGTACAGATTCTTGGGAGTAATTATTGACCACCGACTATCTTGGTCGAAACATATTACTATGGCGAAGAAAAGGCTAATTAATTTTTGTCATGTACTTCGTTTCCTAGCTGGCACCTAATGGGGTCCAACTGAGCGCTCCTTAATACGTTATAAGTTAAAGGCGCCAAAACAACACGCCCAACTAGCCCAACAAGAAGTTCTCTTCAGCTCCTTAATACGACTTTACGAGACTTTGTTGCTACATCTGGTAGAGTCTCCCAGTACTCTCTAGTATGAGTATTTCCTGATTGCAGACTTTATGCCTTGGACTGACCATATGCACCTCTAATAATGGCACAATTGAAGAGGCACATGCTCGCCCAGTATGCATATATTTGGAATCACTTAGTGTATATTTACGAGCACTCACAAGACACCGTTTTCACCCATTCTTCAAGATTCTGGATGAGCGGCCGGACTGCAGTTTTACATGTGCAATCCACTGCCATCAGTCGCAAGTACCGACAGGATATGCCCTTCCATGTCGTCTCGCCCAACCACCATGGACGATGGATAAACCTTTGGTGCACCTTCGTGTTCCCAGAATACTAAAGAAATCAATGGTGCCAATTAGTGGACTCAGACAACTCACTCTGGTGCATATCAGGTAAGACTATCCTAATTATATTCACGTATACACCGATGAATATGTGTCAGCACAGACATCCGCTGCAGCTGTAGTCATACCAGCTCAAAAAACGACTCTGCATTTCCTTTTGGGACATACTTCTATATTAACCGCTGCTGAAACTCGTAGCCATTCGGGAATCTATTCGCTACATATGTGGAGAACCACCTCAAAAATGGTGTACATTCACGGACTCGAAGAGTGCTTTGAAAATTTTGGAAAACTTCTTACGCCACACTGCCTACCAGTCCCTGGCACTAAACATTATGGAGCTCCTCACATCTGCCCAGCTGAAAGGCCACAGGATAATGTTTCAATGGATCCCTGCCCACTGCGGGCTCCATGGGAATGAACAGGCCGATGTTGAAGCGAAAAGCGCATTCAGCAATGGCCTCCAAACAGCTGTGCCTTTTTCAAAAGCAGATACGACATGCGTTTTTACGAGTTGTATGAAGAATGCTACAGCAGCTTACTGGGCCCAGCCAGAAGCCCGAAAAAGTCTCGATCGAACATGGAAATTTTATGTTCCGCGTGATATTGCGCGTCATCAGGCATGCTTGCTACATATACTTCGTTTAAACGTGGCTTTCACGCGCAAGTACTTGCATTTAATTGGACAGGTGGACTCACTGGAATGTTCAACTTGTGGCATCCCAGACACTGTGGACCATACATGCGTGCCCAGTGTATGCGGGCGAAAGTGTGCTAGCCGCTTCCTTGAAGCGTTTGGACAAGAGGCCTCTGTCGGAGGCTGGGCGCTTGGCAGGACAAGGGGAAGCGTGTCCAGGCGGTGTGTGCTCTTCGCCCTTTTTTTGTGCGCCAGCGGACTTGATTTGCGCTTGTAAAGCAAGCCACTATGCCTGTAGATATGCATTTTATGTGCCTTCTCTCACATAGTCACTCATAATGATCGTCCTTCTTCTCTCCTTCCCCTTCCCCAGTGCAGAGTAGCAAGCCAGATTTTAATTATTCCGGCCAACCTCTTTGGGTTTTGCTTTCAATAAATCCATCTATCTATCCCCATGATAGATCATTACAAATGGCCTCTCCAAGACTGGCGCGCATCATCGACATCGTCTAGAGCTCGCATCGACCCCCGTAAGTAGTGAATGAAGTAACACACATGTAAAAATCGGGTGTTTTGCATGCGTCTCAATTCGAGGTTCCTCCAGGATAGCATGCATGCGAATGATCCCGAACAAAAGTAGAAGGGCCTCAAATGACCGATGTCGATATTATCTGACAAAAACCCATAGATATTCTTGCACTGGCCCAACGTTCGACCTGAGAGCTCATTGTGGACTGCCCCAACTTGACCGATGGGGACAGAGTTTTACACTATCCATATGGGTCCTCTATTGCTACATGGGCGGGGGTGTAGCGTTGTGATTATGCGAACTGGGCTCTGCTACATGAATTTTCTTCAAGAGAATAGAACATGCCGCCTATGGCAGCTCTTTGACAGCAAAGGCAGTCACTGCTCAAGCACACGCACAGCGCTGCTAATCACTGGCTGTTCACCCCAATCCGTCATCTGGCCAGAGTGACAACCGGGTTTCTCGCAGCACGTGTGTAAGCGCAAAAAACAAACAACAAAAAAACTTATCTGCCCCCTTGTCCTTTCATCTCGGCGCCTCTTTTTATACGACTCTTTCCCTAATTTCCTCTCTTTGTCTCCAATTCTCCTCTTTGCTTATCACAACCGGCTTTATTACTTCGTCATTTTCAGATTTTACTGACAGGCCCCTATAATGTTGTTCTAGCGTGACGGAATTTAGAAACGGCCAGGGTAGAACAGAGAATCGGCCAAGGGGACAGGAACTGCCATGGGATACTGGAGAAGAAAGGAAAACATATCCCACAAAACTACAAGTCTGTCGATTAACATCTTCATGTGAAAAGATATAACATTGTTGGTGCGTGTCACGCGTTGATAATACACTATTATTAACAATGCACCACTTACTAGAGCGCACACTACCAGACACCTTTAGAGTGTGTAAGAGTAGCTCTTCCTGTCTCATAGGATATGCCCTTGACTTCCTTGACAAGCTAAAGCGGAGCCAGCAGTAACAGAAGGGGGTGGAATTTGGCACACAGCTTCGCCTGTTGATGCGTTCGCACCGGCACGCACATCTTCATGGCAAGACTGAGCAACCAAGTTCCGCCGAAGCAGTTGTTAAACCACCGTCTTAGTCACGTGGTATCATAAGGAGAACCTCTGAGCGAGCGTCGCAGTGCGCCTGTCTGCAGCGGGTTACGTTGCGTGACGTCACTGACCGCGCCTCTGCTCCAGCAGCGCGACTGAATGACATGGGGGTATGCGATGAGGATAGATGATGCTCTAAGTGGTGAATATGGGGAAGAAAAAGAAACTGAACAGCGAGGGCACAACAACATAAACGGATGGGTGAAAGAACGGTTCCTTGGGGTGCCGCTTGTGAGACGACGGTTTGTAAAAGTGAACTTCAATGCTCAACAAACTGTGTAGATAACGAATTAAAACTCAAACGTAGTTGCACTAAAACGGGAACTAGAAAAAAGGTAACGTGGTGATTAGGGCCATAGCCAAACGCTTTGCGGACGTTTACTATCACCAGAAAATAAGAACTATGGGGGTCGCTTTGGCAGCCTAAAGTACAATAAGCGAAAGCTGTTGCCGCGCCGCTTCGACTGCCAATGACTGACAACGTGACCTTGCTTTCGTCCCAGGCGAAGCATTGTGCAGTCGCAGACGCCTTCGTTCCGCGTCTCTAGCCTTGGACACAAGAGAAGCCTGGAGCTGTAGTTGACGCATTCGTTCATTAATCTTCCGCCGTTTGGTGTTGGGGCAATCCGCCTTCCTGCAAAAATCCGAGCTGCTTGGTGCGGAATTACTAGGCCGCTTGGGAGCCGTTCGATTTCCTCATTTGAGTGCGACGACGCGTCTATCGAAAAGTGCCGTCGCAGAGCGTACTCGCTCCGCCTGTCGGTGCAGGGGACCTCAGTGTTGCTATGCGCAGCTGCGCATGAGTTTCGGCGCCGCCACCTGTTGTCGAGGAGCGAGTAGAGTGTGCGCCGGTGCGGGGGAGGGTCACAGTTGGCACTGTTCCAGCCTTTGGATTTACCGGACGGACGGTCACCGCGAGTATGAGGGCTGAATGGCTTACGCACCTTAAAATTCTAGGCAGTACTTAGCACCCCTAAAGTGCGGTAAAGTGAAAGCCTTTATAGCGCAGTGGTTGTCGAGTTTTAGCGATGTTTACTGAACTGTCATGATTAAACCTGCGCATTCTGGAGCGAATGGAGGCGGACGGCAAATGTTCTGTGTGGTGTACGATATCAGTGCAGGTTAAAGATTCTCAGGTGGTCGAAATTGCTCCGTAGCCCTCCACTATGGCACCTTTCTCTCTCACTTCGCTCCCACCTTCCTCTCTTTCCTTACGGCGTGGTTCAGGCGTCCGTGGGAAAGTGACAGATACTGTGTCTATTAAGGCGGCTTTAAGGGCTCATACTCGCGGCCATAACACTGTCCGTCCGGCTACAAAAACTGTCACATGACTTCGCGGGTTTCCGCGAGAATGTGGCGTCATCGGTCATGACCAGCCAGAACTGACGTCATCATGACATCACATTAAGGCCTGACATCCTTTCTGGTCTTGACCGATGACATCACCAGGCGATTCACACATCCGAAGCTGACTCCGTCAGGCGTCTTTTTCTTTGGCGCTTCCATGAATGCCGTACCGCTCAGCATACACAAACAGTAAAGCACGAATCAGCCGCGTTTTAGACAAAGGTTTTCGCCTCATCGCACTTTAGTGGCCTCAAGTGCCCCTACATTTTTTTCTTTTCTATAAAGCAATTCGAAACGCCCGAAATTTCTGCTTTACAGCGTGTGCTTCTGTATAGTGTGTGGTGCAGCATTCAAGGAGGTGTCAGATCGATGGCTCAGCACGGACGTATAAAACGGACACCGAGCGGGGTCAGCTTCGCATTTAATGGCGCCTAAAATATGCGTGAATCGCCTGGTTAAGACATCGGTCATCACTGGATATAATGGCATGACCACACGTGACGTCATAATGACGTCAGTTCCGGTTATTAGACAAAACCGGGTGCGCCTTCATGATGGTGCCATATCCAGTCATGCCATCACGTCACGATCAGGGTCGATGGCATCACCAGGTGACGACGTTATTGCCTGGATCGGATGCCCGGCGGGTTCAGCTTCTTATATTGTTGGTTGCGACTGTAGGAAGAATTATAAGAAACTGCACGTGCCTGTTACCTGGCTCTGTAGCTGAGCCACGACCGCTGCCTCGTGCGGACAGAAGAAAAATAAATAAGAAAGATAAAGAAGAGGGAGAGAAAAAGGCGCGTCACAATAGCCGTCATCCCCCACCGAAGCGGTGGTGGTGCAATGACGGCCTAGAGCAGATAAAAATTAGGTGGCAGGCTAGTCTCCACCGCATGCATCGTGGACCAACCCGTCCCAGCCACGTAAGGCGAGGAGCCACCCTTCACCACCTGTTCTTATATGCATAAATCGCCAGGTGCCGTCATCAGTCGTGACCGGATGTGACCAGGTGGGACGTGTTTTTTTGAAGCTTGACTTGGGGGGGGGGGGGGGGGCGGGGGTGGTGTCTACGTACCACCAAACTCAACGTACATCAGAGAGTCGCGACCTAACAAATTGTATTACGCATGATGGCTTGTTTTGAATTAAAAGAGTATGTTCTGGCATGGTACTTCAACGCAGAAGCGCTTCAGGATTGAAACTAAATAATAATTGCCTTTTCGTTTCACTGTTTTTGTACTGCACTTTTTGGGACATGTCGTTAGTGGGAAAGGTTTTTGCCCATTGCCTTCCAAAGCAGACGCTCTTATGATAGTGCCTGCCCCCCATGACCTTGCAACGATGCGTTTTTTCCTGGGACTAGTTGAATGCAACTCCCGTTTTATATCCCGATTTACAGATCTGGCCTAACTGTTGAGAAAGCTTCTGCGGTCGAATCAGAAGTTTATTTGGAATAGGGAAGCTCATCGCAGGTTTGATCTCGTCAGACGTGCTTTATCAGTTAGTCCTGTCGTTTTGATGTCCAATCCAGAGTTGGATGTGATCGTCGCCACAGATGCTCCGGTAAAGGACTTGGGGGCTATGCTTCAGCAACGGGATGGTGAAAAATGCGCACCGTACCGGACACCACCGTCAACCCTTCAGTGTTAAGGAAGACACAGGGAGTTAAAAAGGATAGCGGCTACTCTGGGCGCATGTTTCTCGGAGGCAGTCAGATAATTTCGGCCTGGAAACCCACTATGAGGAGCCCACGAGGTGCCCCATGATATCATTTCAAAACCACACGTTTTTTTTTTGAGCAATCTAGTGGTCTTCACGACCCCAACTGTTCACCCAGTTTCGAACATTAATTTGAAGCATATGTGAAGCAGGAACACATACTGTGAATACGTACTTTCAGTATCAGCTATTAGGTCATTCAGGAGGTATGTGCCGCTCGGACCCTTCGTCAGCGCTGCAAGATGCTGCGCACCTACAACGGCGGTGTTTCAGAGCAGGTCGGGCGATACTGTCGAGAAAGAGCACGGTGCACAAGGCGAGTTAAGGTGGGCCTAGATGTCCAGGGGCATCAGTCAACGAAGGTAACGCTCAAATGCGGGCTAGAACTATCGTTACAATTACTTTTTATGCGATGCCAATAATGTTCGCATTGTGAAAATTAACTTCCTTGTGTCATGAAATTTAATTACTGATCAGGAGAGGTCTTGTGACCTTGTGGCTCACTGTTGAACTCATTATTATTATTACTATGGCCATGCTCCAGATAGGGATGTCATCCGCGTAAAAGGCATACTGCAGATGTCATACCTAACGTAGTTTGGTTTTAAGAATGATTACCATAATTGAAAGTAAGGCTGAGAAGACAGCACATCGTCTCCGCTAACAAAAGCTGGTTGATGCCCTCACCGTCCACGATGACAATAAGAAACGATGTAGGTGGCCACTGATTTAGCCGCTACGAATGCCACTTTCGCCTATAAAATCATGGCTTTTATGGCTGCCTGCTGCAGCTACATCACAGGACGAATAAGTCCTACGGCCACCAGAAAATGAAAAAAATCTTGACCACGTTGACAAAATGAAATGCCTCTTCTGAGCACCAGGACATTGGAAGGGAACGAGTGTTCCTATGTCGCTGCTTGAGCTATCCTCCCATGGACGCGATGCCTCCATCCCGCACATTACCCTTCCTCAGCCCAAGGCGATGTATGGAGGGAGGCTTGCAGACTCCCTCACAGAAAATATCTGCTCCAACGAAGATGTTCTCCAAAGAGGAGGAAGTTATATTGCGACAGCTACAGATAGGCATATACAGGTAACACAGGTACCGTCTGTATCTGCATTATTTATCGTAAAATCAGCTCTGTTAGCCATTACATCGCCCTTAAAGAAGATCTCGACCGCATTAATAACTGGTACTGTTGTGCCGGGCAAGCTGCCCGGATTCTGCTCAGCCGAGCGTAAAACTTCTGTTAGCGCCTCCTTTGCAGGCCTCGATGCTGCTACGCAAGACGACAGCGCATTGTCAGAAAGCATCACGGAGCGTCATGGTGAACTTGAACCACGCTTGCAAATCCCAAACAATCTGGCGCCAGAGCCCCTAGCAGTGATCGTGCTTTACGCCGCGGCAGATCCGAAGCTGG
This sequence comes from Amblyomma maculatum, assembly GCF_055883805.1. Taxonomy (NCBI): domain Eukaryota; kingdom Metazoa; phylum Arthropoda; class Arachnida; order Ixodida; family Ixodidae; genus Amblyomma; species Amblyomma maculatum. The sequence goes on along the minus strand of NC_139353.1, from coordinate 17,280,284 downwards.
CGATCAGCGCGTTCGCTCACAGTACCTCCCGGGCCACCGTCAAGTGCTGCCACCGGATGGGACAATTTGAGAGCCAACGGCTATCCGGGCTGTATAAGCGAGAGCACTACCGCTGGAGACCGAGACCTTCACGAGCGCTCATTGCCGCTCGCAAAGAGGGGACGCGCCCTAGTCTTTCTGGCCGTCGCTACGCGACTAGATAATGCCGCGTAAACAGTGTATAAAGACTAGTTTGTTCACATTATCAACGGTGACTCAGTTTCATCGCTACGTCAAGGGCAGCTCTCGATCATGAGACGGGTGATGTGAGCTACAGGCCCATACCCTTTGGCACAACTGCGGTGGCAGCGGTGGGATGTCCCAGCCGTGACCGTGGCACAACACTGGTAGGCAAATGACTGGCCCCGGTGACCTCGCAACACTACATGGAAGCTGCGGGTTGACAGGCGTCAGGCACATCAGTGCGGTAAGTACCTGAAGTTTACCTCAAACGCCTGACTTTCTCTCAGCTATCATAACCTTTGGAGTAGCACTGTGTGAACTTTGCGTGTTTCAAGCCTGGTGAAGAGTGTTTTGAAAATAATGGGATGCTAGGACGTTAAACAAGGCAAGGTGTGAAACACTTGTTCTTGTTTTGCTAGAGAGAGTTAGCGAACGTCAAGTATATTCTAAAAAAGAGCAAACAGAGAAAGGTCGTTGTGAAAGTTGGAGATTTACAAGGTCAGAGAACTCCAAATTTGTGACGAGTTGGGCATTGATTTGGGTTCAACAAAGCAAAAAAGCAGATCCTTGAGGTCATGCGGACTAAGAACGTGGCGTTTGAGAAAAAGACGGAGGCTTTGCAGATATTGAGTACCGGCTTGAGCAGGAAGAAAAGAAAGGAAAAGAATGCCGTGAGCACGAGCTTAAAATAATGGAGTTGGAGCTCCGAAATGGCCCGCCAGCGCCTAGCATTACTTCTGCGACAAGTCCCTCTAACCGCTCAAACATCGATGGCCAACTGCCGCCCTTTGTTGCGGCCAGGATATGTCTAAATTCCTCGTGGAATTTGAGCGTGTGTGAGAAAGAAATGACATCGAGTGATCCCTCTAGAAACAGAATGTGTTAGCTTTGCTTCCCGGGGAAGAATCTGACGTAATTCCGTGCCTATCGAAAGAGGCATTTGAAAGCTACAGTTATCTCTAGGAAGCTCTACTGCGGAAGTAAAATTGCCGCCTGAAGCTTTCCAGCAGAGGTTGCGGTATGCACATAGGGCAGTGAGTCGCATGTTGACTTTGCGTTTCGTTCAAGAACCGACTTAGTTGAATGGCTCAAGAGCAAAGAGGTTTAAGACGAACGCAATTATCTAGAATGTATCGCGTTAGAGCACTTCTACTGTTTTGTCGAGGATGATGTCCGATTCTGGTTGCTAGGTAGGATAAATGGGATTAAGCTACCCATGGCAGCAGAGTTGTCGAAAGAATAATACCGCCGCCGAAAAAACAGGTGGCACAAAAATGTTTTTTCGAGGAAGCCCGATGAATGGAAGCCATTCATCCGTCGCGAGTCCTGGAGAGTATATTCTCTCAGGAAAGAAACAGCAAAAGAAAGACAGCATGATTCTCAATATGCTAACAATGTTTCCAAGCAGGACAACGATGTGATACGTTCTTAAAAAGAAAAACGGAAGCCGTTGACGTGCTATAATGGCAAAAAGGAAGGGCACATTTCTAGGAACTGCGATGAGAAAGTTCCGTTTGCAACAATTCAGGAAACATGCAACAAACCTTTGACTTGAAACCGTCTATGCGCGAGATTAACGTAAACGGCAAAACGTGCATAGCATTTCGAAACTCAGCAGCAATTATGCACGATGTGTACCCGTCTTTCATCTCCCGCGTGAGTTTACTTTATTTATTTATTTACAATATACTGCAGGCCCTTTGGTGGGCCCGAGCAGGAGTGGCACCAATAATGTTATACACAGCTAGAACACAATAATCATGGCAGCCAGGGGTAGAAAAATCGAATATTTTGTACAATAATCAAATAAAATACGTTAGTGAAATCAGCAGGATATCAGCAATATCAGCAGAAATCAGCACAATAACAGATTAGTGAAGGTAGTCAAGACTCACTTAGGGTAATCGAGTTGATGCTATTTGTCAGGTGAGGTGGCAGGCGGTTCCACTCTTCTACAGTTCGAGGAAAAAAGGAATATTTAAAAGTGTTTACTCTAGAATTGGATGGAGTTATTGATTTTCGTGATGATTTCTTGTCAGACGGGTGTTTAACGGTTTCAAGTAAGGCCAGGAATTCATTATCAGTTTATTATGTATCAGCAAAGACAGAAGTTTGAGTCTTTGAATCTTTCTTCGTAATTCGAGTGTTGGGATGTCATGTTGCTTCATTAGTTCGGTTGGGGAGTCCATTGCACGATACTTGAAAAAAATAAAACAAACAGCTTTGCGTGGGATCATTTCGAGTGCGTGAATGTTGAGTTTTGTGCACGGGTTTCAAACAGTGGAGGCATATTCAAGCTTGGGTCTTATAACTGACAACTATGCTAACTTCTTTACATTAGACGGAGCTTACTTTAGTTTGTGTCGTAAAAGTGAAAGCTTTTTAAATGAGGATGCACATATGTTAGAAACATGTCGGTTCCAATCATGTTTATTAGTTATAGTGACTCCAAGGTATTTGTATTCGCTGACTTCAGTTAAAGGATGAGACGGAAGACTGTACTGGAATGAATGTGTGATTCGCTTATTTGTTATTTTCATGAAGACCGTTTTATCTGTGTTAAGTTTCATATCCTACTCACTGCACCATCCTTGAATTTTATTAGGGCTAGATTTAAGGAGTAATTGGTCACTAAGATTGTTGATCTCATGAAAAAGAACACAATCGTCAGCAAAGAGCGGAATTTGAACTGGGTCAGCTATTGAATTCATAATATCATTAATATATATGAGAAACAATAGCGGCCCGAGTACGCTACCTTGTGGCACTCCTGTTGTTACTGGAAGTGGTTTCGAGATATGATCACCTATGCAAAACAACTTCAGTACGGTTAGTCAGGTATAAAGACACCCAGCTAATTATGAAGTTTGGAAGACTGATCAGATGAAGTTTGTGAATTAGCTTACAGTGTGAGACTAGATCAAATGCTTTGCTGAAATCCAAAAATATAACATCAACCTGGCCTGATTTATTCAAAATACTTGCAAAGTTATGGATAACAGAGGTAAACTGTGTTACAGCAGAAAAACCCATCCCAAATCCATGCTGATAGAAGACAAGACGTTATTTTCAGCTAGAAATTTAGTAAATTCATTGGCGATAATATGTTCAACTAATTTGCAGCAACATGAAGTAAGTAAAATTGGACGATAATCAGATACCGTTAGAGCGTCTCCCTTCTTAAACACCGGCACAACGCGTGTCGTTCTCCAGTCAGAAGGAAGGCTAGCAGATGGTATTGAGGCATTAAAAATTATAACAAAAAATTTGGAAATGGCTTCAGCATAGCGACGAAGAAAACTGTTAGTTATTCCGTCAGGTCCTGGTGATGTCCTTGTTTTGAGATTTAACAACATAGCAACTACACCAGAAGGCGAAACAATGTCTGGGACAACCAAGCATGCATGATTAACATAGTGTTCAGATGTAGAATGCTCAGAAAACCCACTATGAAAATGGTAATTAAATTTCTCTGCAATGGTTGTTTTTTCGACAAGGACCACTCCATCATGCATTATTTGATCAGTAGATTTTTCTTTTTGCATGAAGATTTCCAGAATTTATTTGGTGCAGTTGGAATAAAATTCGGCAAGGTATGCCTGAAATAGTACTCTTTGGATTCCCTAATGGCCTTATTAAGTTCTAATTGCTTAGCTCGTATAATGCTACCACAGGTGCTCCCTCGTCGTAACCACTTCATTTTTCTATGTAAATGCAAGATTTTTCGGGTAACAGGAGATTACGTTGGGATACGCCAAGTGGCTGAGGAGCAGAGTGCCTGTTTTTTGATCGCAACGGTTACCCGTGAAGGAGATCTTGAAAAAATTAACACAGAAGCCGCTATGTCTAGAGCTATGCACAGGCTCGGGCCGGCCCGAAAAGCCCGGTCCAGGCCACTCGGGAGCCCGTGGGCCGCGAACGCACAAAGGTATGTTCGTCTCAGGCAGGCCGGGCTGGACACCCCGATCACGAACGCATGCAACATTTGCGAGAGGGCGAATACGGCCTAATTGCGATAAGCGTCTATATTGCGCAGCATTTCCCCCTTCCTTCCCACGCGAGAGCTTCCGAATTCTCTCCCGGCGTCGACCCGTTTTCCTTCCCGCCTCCTCCCCGCGAATGGATCTTTGGTAGCCGTCAGTGACCGATCGAGCAGAGGGCCGCTCGCGGGCTGTTTAGTTTTTAGTTTCGCATCTACGCTTGGGTAACACTGGCACTGATGTGTGGGTATCCATTTAGAGATTTGCGCCACGTTGTCGCCTATGAAACGTATTTATTGTGGCTTATACCTGCCTCTACATGACCTCGTTTGGACGGGACATAGATCAAAACATCTGCAGTGGAAGAGTGTGCTCTTCTTTTTCTCGTTGCGAAATGTTTACGTGAAAGGCACACGGTGACCGACGCGAGCTCACCGATTACTTCGCCACAAAATCAACCCTTTGTTTAGGCTTAGAGCTAGTGCACGTTTGGAGAAGCAAACAAGCTGCTTACCGAAAACTTGTTTTGCTATCAAAGAACTTGCTAGTCGTTCCAGCCGCAAGCTATAACACTGAAAGAAATCTGAGCACTACGTACCGGATTCATTATTCAGGAGCCTGAATACCTGAATTTAATGAGTAACTTGTAGTGTTTGCACAGAAATTTAATTTTATGCATATGCTGATCCTCTAGATATTCAGCATATTTGCCTTTTCAAGCGTGAGAACTCCACATTTCCAGATCATGAATAAACTTACCATCCTGAAATTATTTCAATCTCTATCATTGCTTCAAATACAATTATAGCATGACGAGCCGGGCCGAGCCTTACATCTGAAGGTCGGGCTTGGCTTAGGCGTGTTCAGAGTCAGGCTGGGCTCGTGTCTGTGGCGTCGGGCCTGGGCCGGGTTCGTGCTCAAAATTTCGGCCCGTGGATACCTCTAGAGCCTGTGTCGGCCGCACTCCAGGAACAATTTTCCTTACTCATCTCTAAACAGCTCTGAGCAGCTGCTGAAGAATCAGGGCAGGTCATTCTTTGCCGATTTGGCGTATCAGGAGAAAAACGCTAAGAAAGTCTCGGAGCAAATTGAACTTGTACCAGAGAGTGAAAGACAGTTTAGGGAAACGGCAGAGCAATGCGATCGCAGCAGCGAGCCGACCGAGCCTCGAAAAGAAACGTCTCGGGTTACCTTGGTGAAGCCACCTGCAACAGAAACGGTTGGCGAAGGCTCCCTCGGCGATGAAACCACAGTGATGCCGTAGGGCGATGTGAACGGCACGCAGGCTCCTGTAGCTGTATTAATAATTGGTTTCTAGGAAGGGAAAGGCGCAGTATCTGTCACACTTGCTTTATGGGCACTTGAACCCTATGTGACCCGAGTCCAGCATGTGAGAGTGGGGGACAGTAATTGAACCGCCTGTCGAGTCAAAATCGGAAATTGCAGAGCATGTCGGAGATGGGGTCATGCTAGAAGATGACAAAACTGTAACTTTCGAAGTTAGCATCATCATAGAGCATGGCACATAAAAAAATGAAATGACGTTCATGGAAACTGCGCAGGGCACAAGCTTTGATCAGCGAAGCCAGATCCATGATGAGTACGCGGCCGCTTTACAAAGCAACACTTGCGAAGGTGGCAGCGAGCGACTAGCGAGGAGCCTCGACAATACTCCGCGACACGATTTCTTGGCACCGCTAGAACAGCTACGGGGGAGCAGTATTTGCAAATGTGTCCCTCCGCCATGTAGTTCGACGAGTCGGACTCTGCGGAGTCTTATTATTTTCCGATATGTTGGCCGGTGAAGGCCATTACAGGGTGGGAGGCAGATAATACACTTTTTAATAACAAAACGTAAATGTATGTAGAAAAAAGAACAACGCAACAGACAATAGGAACATGAGAAACGTTACAGCGTATGCAAAATGCATTTTACAAGCTCTTGTTAGATATTCAAAACAAGATAACGTGTTTGATTCTAGTACACCAACTGGCAATGAATTCCACTCTGCTAAAGTACGGCGAGAAAATGAGTTCGCATATGTAATAATGTGGAATTGTGAAACGGGGTAATTATAATCCCATAATTTCTTTTCGGCAGTTGAACAAATCTGGTTAATGTGCATATTACAACTTAAGTCATTTGCTATTGTTAATCCTAAATATTCGCCAGCAGAAATTGTTTTTAGTTTGGTAAAGCCCAGCACGTAACTATAATCAAGTGAATGCTTAGTCTTGTTAGTAATTTTTAGGACGACTGTTTTTTCCTCATTTATTTTCATTTTCCACTAGTCACACCAATTTTAACCTTAATTAGCGCGTCACGTAACAAGTCTTGACCTGACTTGGTTTTTAATCCTCGATAAAGTAAACGATCAGCCGCGAAAAGACGTGCGGCAATATTGTTAGCAATGTCAGCAGCTATGTCGTTAATATAGATTAAAAATAAAAGAGGCCCCAAGACGGATCCCTGCGGGACGCGGGAAGTTACGCTTAAGAATTCTGACTTATGACCGTTAATCTCTACATACTAAACTCTGATAAGTATGCAGCTATTTAGCCTCTCAGATTAGAATTGATTCATATTAGTTTAAGTTTTTCAATAAGGTCCGGGTGAGACACTCTGTCGAAGGCCTTAGACAAGTTGAGACAAATTGCGCCAATCTGCCCGCTGTTGTCCAATGCCCTGGCAAAGTCGTCTGTGGTTTCTAAAAGTTTCGTTATCGTTGGAAGCGTTTGCCTAAAACCGTGCTGGTTTGAAAAAATACATTTATTTCTTCCATATACGAGTAAATTTATTTAGAAATAACATGTTCCAGAAGCTTGCAAACGACGCATGTTAATGAAATCGGCCTATAATTTTCGATGTGTTTATTGGCACTACCTTAGCTAATCGCCAATCATCTGGGATCTGTTGTTGTTGAAGTTCATGGGTAAAAATAACCAGCAGATAGGGAGCAATCCATTCCGCGTACTTAGAAATGTGTTCGAAATCGAAATCTTTATGATTTCCATTTGTTTCAAGATTAAACACTAATTCGAATTTGGGGACTATATTCACCTGCACAGGGAGATAATGAGTTTCGGCCCCGTAGCCTTCCCAGCGGCGCCAAGAAGATTTAGTGGCGGGTCGGCATGGAAATGCCTAGCTGGGCGCTGGCGTGTGTGAGCCTTGTTTGGTCATGACTGGGAGTGAGACATACGCTGATGGCCACGGTGCAAACGCAGCGCCGTAACAATGGCCCTACTCTTTCTCTGGTTACCGCCAACCGGTAAACAGGTGCATGACAGCTTCAATGATTATTCAGTGCCTGTAGAACCCAAGCTGCTGTCTGACACTGTAGAGATCACACTACAAGACAGTAATGTTGTCAATGTAATTTTAGCCTAGAAAGATCGGCACGAAAGCGCATTTAAAGACGTTGGGGAAGAACGTAGACCTGAGCCTGCAAGATAATGCATCACAAACATCGTTGCAGGTATGGCTAGTGACAACCGTGACGATTTTACGAGACAATCGCGGCCTCGTCCTAGAACAAAGCAGCGGCACCGGCTCCCAAAAGAAAGAAGAAAGCGAGAATTATAGTGCTGCCGCTGAAACGTGCGGAGAGGCAAACGCAAGAAAGAGCGCTGGTATCTAAACGAGATAAAGCTGAAATAATTGCGAAATTAAAAGAAGCGACGACGATCCCTACTGCAGAAATGCACTCGCAATGAGATAAAGCACGACTGGCGCGAAAATCTTAAGGAGAGGGACAGGTCGTTGAGCCAAGCCATTAAAGTCGGGCTCATCTGTTTCTTCGCGCCTAAATTGGAAGGAAGGACACAGAAAAACGCACATCGGGACGAACAATGGAAGGAAAAGTGGCAAAAAACCGGCCCAGTACAGCTCTTCAGCCGTTTGTTCGAAGGGCGCTAAATGCAAATTCATATGTTTTGAGTCGTACATTCGAGACATAGCCGCCTTTACCAACAAGATTTTTTGTAGTACCTTGGGAACTTAAGGCGACAGGACACTGTCCAAAATATGTCATGAGATTATGGTAGAGATGAAAAGAGCTTGCATTATATACTACAGACCGAGCAGAAAAGAGGCTTTACAATTTTAGTTTGTCATTGGAAATAGCCTAAAAACAACTGAGGTGCTATTTAACAGAGAAACCCTATTACTTTCGGTGTAGTACTCCACGTGACTAAATGTGAGAAAAATATCGCTGATTTTCGTAAGTGCACATTGTTCTTTTTTCTTCTAGGAGTGCTTGTAATAATTTATTATATTTTCCGCTCTCTACACTGCATACTTAAATAAAAACCACCCCTCCTTTCGCACCGCCAGAGGCATGCTTTCAGCTTTTGCGACTTGATGGCGCCACAGTGTTTGGAATTCTGTGAATGAAGCGGTGATAGTGCCCACAAACACTTTAGTCGATGAGGCGTGCGTTATTGTGCCGTAATAGTCTTGAGTGTGAAACTGAAAAGGAAGTTACTCTAAGAAAAAGTGTTTAATTTCTGTCTTGCGAGTCAAATTTATATTTTTTTTTCGGGTACGTCTTTTTTGTCGAGCACCTGTCGTCCTCGCGGTCGCTGCTCATGGTTTCCAGCATCGGACTACACAAAAACGGGTGCATGCACTGATCGAAAAATACTCGGTAAAAATTTTCTACAGCGTTTGTACCAAAACTGCTACGGAATCGAATATTTTAGACATCAATATTTCCATTGCGCAAAAATAATTTGCAACCTAAATTCCAGTTTTCTGTCGTTTTAAAGCTAGTTACTTGCATTGAAGCACGAGAATGGTGCAGTCTTTACGAATAAACAACTTTCAGCGTTGTTTCTTGAGTTTAGTGTTTTCTAAACGTTTGATATATTATAAATTCTTCGATGTACAAATACCGCTTTACCAATCGATGATGATAGGTTTTTGTTTGCATCGTGCTTGGCTTCTGCGGGTATCTCTTGGGAAAGGAATGCTTGCCCACTTTGATAAAAAGTTGCGCCATCGTATTCCGGGACGAAGCTGCTATGCGCAATAAAAATTCGTCCCCATCATTACATTACTAGTTTGCTTACTTAGCTGACGTGGGCAACCATCAGTATAAACGAATAAATCTTCTGCATTGGTGCGCTGCTCTGAGTACGACAGAATGTTGAACAAAAGAATAAAGTACAAAAAAAGCTACAAGATTTCTATGCGAAGTCTTCCTTAGTTGTTTTTTACACGAGTAACGCTCAAAGTAAGTTAAGTTTTCGGCACCACTCCTCTTGTCTGCTCAGCACATGTGCCCTTTGTCTTCAGGACGCTGCTTTTGGATTAGTCTTAAATGAATGGGATCCAGTTAATAAATTAAGAGAATGAAAGCCAAGAATACATAAAAAAGGAGATTATGTTACTAAATCTCAGGTGGTCAGGATTTATCTGCAGAGTACAAATCTGGTGTGCTGAATTGTGCACAGCGTGGCTTTAGCGCACTAACAATGCAGATGCAGCAACTAACATTCACAATAATACTTTGTACGCATGTCTTTATTCGTTTTCTTCTCTTCCTGCATCATGTGGCCTGAGTGTTAATTTCTTTGCAAAGTTCTAAAGTTTTGTCATGATAAGCTATACTGGCGGCTTCTCGCATTTTTCTTCTTATTTAACGCAGGTAATTGCACTGAAGGTTGTCCATTTGAGGTTCCTTATACCGATTGTCTCTTTAAAAAACCTCATTTTGCCTGCCTCTATAGATATATCCACTAATGCCTCACTGCCTAAAGAATCAAATTCCTGTATCAATTATTTAAAGTGATGTTCAAACTATTAAAGGACTGTCGTTTAAAAGGCAAAATGCTGAAAGCATCCACATATACAGAAATTCTAGGACACTTCACCAGCTGCCGCTAGAATTGGAGCAAGAATACGTTGACTTCAACACTACTTCTTTAGATTGCACCTTTATTTTAAGGATGTGTTCCAGAAAGGTCTGTGCTACTCCGAGCGAGCTTACGTTACATTTTAGGCGCAATTATTTTGCTGATAGCATACGCATCGCATCGTGTACAAGGGATAAAAACGATGCATCGATATCGATGGCCAAAAATCACCGTTGTAAGGCACCGCGAGGATAAAAGCTGACACTGCGGAGAACGACGATGCACAAAATATGCGTCGCTAAGGGGGAGGACAGCCGCAGTTTCACAGCTATGAGAGACAGCTCCTGTAATGTGATTTGTTGATGAGTTATGCAATAACAACGGCGACACTAATGATTATAATGATGATGCACCTGCCCATAAGCAAAATGTCACGTGAGAAAACAACAACAACAACAACTTGTAACTGTTTATTTTTGCAGGTTTGAGGTTTGCTCAAGGAGGCTTTTGAACGGCAAATGCCACTGCCCTTCAAGGAGAATGCAAGCAAAAACGGGAACCTGTTTTGAAGTTTTTTATGACATCAGCACCAGTGGCCTTCAGTAAATTTATAAAACATTTTGTTTTCGTAACATGGACTTCTCGGCGAGCAATAAGATATGGTTAGAATTGTTTCATTTGTCTCTGAAACAAGCCGGCCGAGCCGATGCTCAGTGCTGCCAAGTGCCGATGGCAGATTCCAGAGGTGCGTACCGCTGTAGCTTATGCTAATAACTGCTGCCACAAGTGAGAGACGCCGAATCATAAGCTGAGCGTCGGCCGTCGACGAAAAAATCCGAAAGGGCGCGCCACTGAGTCAAAAGCTAAGCTGAAGTAGACATTTTATTGAGAACGAGGAATGGATCCAAAACGTCGAACACATTTCCATCTGTTTATGCGACCACAAGGCTTCCTTTATGACAATCAGTTAAGGAGAAGAGGGGCATGTTACATGAAAAAGCGTGTGTGTGAAATATTAGAGTTATATGTTTTTGTACGTACAATGACCCACAAAAGAAAACGGAGCACAGGCCTGTGAAGAAAGCGCTCTCCTTTGTCCGGGCTGCTAATGAGGCGAACACCGAGAGTGTCAGGCTGAACATCCGGTTACCCTACACGCAGCCAAGCTATACGCATGCGCAATCGCTTGAAGGGCGCACCGCGAAATTTTTTTTTTCATTTGTGTGCTCCGTCTTAATTTGCGGGCACTAGTGCATATTTGTGAGTTTCTTGAACATTATTCACCTCAAATATTGCAATGGCAAAAACCTATCAATTGATGTTTAAATTTTGCAATTGGAGCAATCATGATCATAGCTGTATTTATTTTTTTGTTTCTTCGTTCCGAGAATTTAGCATGATCACTGTTCTTAGTACATTGCGAGTGTTCGCTGAAGTACGGCATACAATATAAAGATTATTATGGTATGTGGAAAAATCTCACTATAGACCCATCGTTCTGGTTCAGTAGCTATAGCGTTCTAGTGGAGTTCATGGCATCGCACGTTTACCGCGAGCGGAGCGCCTTCGCTTCCACGAAGAAAGAAAAATACGTATTTGATGCTATGTACTGAGGTAGACAGGGATGAAAAAGCAAGAAGTCTACATCGCTCGTGTGTGTGCTCCCGTTTATTATGTGTACTTAGATACATAACCATTACAAATTTGCCGAAGTGGCCTCTTTATACACATCACCAAAACATTATCGCGTATAGCGAGCCATCTACAAGCTCAGGAAATGGTCTCATATACTTTAATCCGGTACTCATTGACACATTTTGCTTCAAACGTGTTTCGTGTACTTCTATGTGTAAAACGCAATAAATCTAATCTGCCGTAAGAAAAGAAATTTTGGAGACACTACGAAAACCAAATAGATAAAGATAGTAACTTGGTTTCGTGAAACGAACACTTTGGCGACATCAGTGAATCGTTAAAGAACGAGCTTCGCGAGGAGGAAATAGACTCAGATCAAAAATTCCTAGCGATAAAATTCAACGCTGAGGTCACTGGGAAAACGAATAAAAGTACATGAGTGCCTTTAAGCTCGTAACTGTAGTTTTATTTCATGTGGTGGTTTGAGTAGGTGATGCAACCACACATATATTAACATGGGTTAGGGAACGTCACTTGCGAACACTCTTAGGAAAGGTGTCTGATTGCAGCTCCTCGTGTGAGGGACTAGGAGTGCTGTACTCTTTAGGTATTTGGTATTGTTAAGTATTTGCCGCATTTGCTTAGGCTTCCCGCACATTTTTTTAGCCAATACCTGCACGACTGCAGGCCACACCACTTCTATCTTCTTCTTTACACGAGATATGAGAGCGTATATAGGAAAAGGAAATAACAAGAAGAATAAGATTGGGATGGAGCGCATTTGGAAAGCACTCGCAGATTATGCCTAGCAGCTTACCGGTATCGCTAAAGAGGAAAGTATATAACAGTTGCATCTTACTTGTACTCACCTATGGGGCTGAAACGTGGAGGCTAACCAAGAGAGTTCTACTTAATTTGAGAACAACCCAGAGGGCTATGGAACGAAAAATGGTAGGGGTAACATTTAAGAGATAGGAAGCGTGCGGAGTGGGTTAGATAAATAACTCAAGTTACCGACATTCTAGCGGAAATTGAGAAGAAGAAATGGACATGGGCAGGACATGTAGTGCGAAGAGAGGATAACTGATGGTCGCTTAGGGTAAAAAACTGGATTCCAAGGGAAGGAAAGCGTAGCAGGGGGCGGCAGAAAGTTAGGTGGGCGGATGAGATTAAGAAGTTCGCAGGGGTCAAGTGGATGCAGCTAGCATAGAACCGGGTTAAGTGGAGAAATATGGGAGAGGCCTTCGCCCTGCAGTGGGCATAGTCAGGCTGATGATGATGATGATGATGATGATGATGATGATATAGAGACAGCTATTGATCTCAAAATCTCTCCAAAACGAGAATGGAGGCATGTCTGCAGTGTATTGTTTCACATACTTTATTACGACGAGCAAGTAAAGTTAAACGCAATAGTAAACGAGAGAAAAGCGCAACAAGTGGCCTAAGCGGAAAATAAGCGAGCGAGCTTTACTTCTTCAAGGCGTCTTTGGGCAACGAAAAGTAACGAGGGAAAACAAAAACAAAATATAGAAAAAAATCAAACGCCAGTGACTACGGACGCGCCTTTCTCAGAAAGAGAAATAAAGTTTCAAGCTCCTTCGTCTTATCTGGTTGTTCGCGTTATCAGCGGGACTGCTGCATCCTACTCATTGCGTAGTGTGCAACTCGGTTGCCTTTAGAGCTTCATCACGGACTTTGAAAATGCTCGCATACCTTTCCTTTGAGCTCATGTGTTCCACTCGGCTTAACGAATTCTCGCTGAAAACGAAGGCTTCAAGAAGTGGAGTAGATACTGTGGACTGTCGTAACACTTTAGACAAAGGTGAACAATTTTATTATTTCAATAACCTATTTGCGGATTCTGCGTTTAAGCTCTGCTGATTAGATGTCAGATATTGTATTCACGATTAACGTTCACCACTGAAGCAGAGGTGCATCCTGGTACCCTATAAAAAGTCTGATAAAGCTCAAGTTAAAAGGTAAGTGAAGTTGGCTGCAATCAAAAAAGAAAAATCTGTGAAGCTTTTATCAAATAACACGCCATTCGGAATATTTAGTTGCCTCCGGAAGCAAACGGGCAACATTCGGCACCATTTATTTCTTAGGTTAAAGGTTTAGAGAATAAATAGAAAACTGTGCTATTGCTACATTTCACAATGATACCGAAGTGATTGCACGATTGTTGCTTTTTCGAGATGGCGCCGTTGCTAATAAGAGCCCAAAAAACCTAGCCACAAATTTCTCCCACTGAATGTTTCCGCAAAACGTAACAGTCGGCCAGGATCATAGCAGGTTACGTGGATATAAATTACCTCTAATCGCACACAAGGGTAAATTTCGTGTCCCTTCTGGAAGAGGCGGTGAGGGCGGGGAGATGGGTTGGGCGAGCGCAGGTTATGAAAATATGAATTTCCTGGAGTTTTTGTCTGACAGCGGTGTACAGCGATGTTTCTGTGTGCAATACTGCTGGCTTGTTGGGGGATGGGCTTGGTGATTTGTAGTCTTTACTGCCCTCCCTTCCGCAACAAATCCGCCCTTGCGATCATATCGCGACAGCCTGCAAACCAATACTGCCCTAGTGTGGATGCTGTGTTGTGTGGACATTTTAGTCGTCGCAAGCACCTTATTTGCAATAAATGATATAATCCAAGTCTTTTTCCACTTGGGTTAAATAGGCGCTACAGGTGCTGTCGCCGTACTTACGAGAGACCAGTGAAGTCAAGTATTGTCATCCCTGTATCACCATTACAATTTAGGAAACACGATTGGTTCAACCAGGAATCATTGAAATAACTGAGATTTTCACTGGTATGATATGCCAACATGATTTCATTTTCGCCTAAGCCGACTGCGTTGGTCTCCGTCCGCCTTAAATGAGAGCAGAAAATAATTCTAGCTGATTGGCCGAAATGAAATGATGAAGTGAATCAATGCTATAGTTCTTAGCCAGTTTTCTGCAATGAATATTTTGGTTTTTGCCAATCTTTTGGTGTAACCCTCTGTTGGTTTAATCAGTTGTGTTTTAGGCGGTGTGGGGTAGGTAACGGTATTTTAATTGGTTTTTAATTCCTACGCTAACTTTTGTTTTTTAGGTTCTGCACATTCACTGGGGTTTTGCGGCCACTGTTTGCACGTGCTAAGTTGCTTTTGCTGCCTCGTCGTAGGTATCGACCTCCTCCCGAGTGTGCATGCCCTTCACGCCTGCCAGCCATCAGCCCGTCAGTCCTGCTATCTGCGCCTTATCGACCCACAAAAAAGCCCTTGGTGGTGGACAGCAGTGCTTCCTTCGTCTTCGTGACGTCATCACTGCTCGCCTTGCCACCTGGACGTATAAAAGGAGCGGACAACTACTGGGCCCTTGGGATTTGCGGCCACTGTTTGCGCGTGCTAAGTTGCTTTTCCTGCTTCGTCGTAGGTAGGGCTTTGTCTTTTTATTTACACCTACTTGTTAGTACTTTGTGGCCGCTGATCCCGTTCTGGTCTGTTTGATGTATACATGCTGTAAAGTCAACCTGTGATATGGGAGTTGACGTAAACACGTACCGCGCATGCATAGGTACATTTCTACCATGTTCTCATCGTCGCAGCGCAATAACTGTTCGAGCAAGTGCAGTCTCCGCGCTTCTTCGCGTACTTTTGTCGAGACCTTCTTATGTGCTTGCATCTGTATGCTTAGCCCTGCTACTTCTTTCTGCTGGAGACATTGAGGCAAATCCTGGACCTAAGGTAGAAGACGTTCTTAACCTGCTGAAAGAATTCATTGAAGAAAACAAGCAATATTTTCAGGCCGCGACACCAACGTTAGAAGAAATTAAGCGCGATGTTTTTGACATCAAATCTCGGATTAGCGCTATTGAACAGAACACGAGTGGTGTATCCGGCATTAATGAAAATGCCTGTTCTGTTCATGGCACGGTTAATGAAATCAAATCTGCAGTGGCAAGCACAAGCAAGAACCTTGGTAACGCAGTTGATGATCTAAATAACAGAATGAGGCGAAACAACCTCTTAGTAAAAGGCATGTCTGAAACAGAAGGTGAAGACTATGAAAACACTGAAAGCAAAATGCTGGACTTCATTTCCACCCACCTAAAGGTTAAACTGGACGCAAACGATATCGAACGAGCCCATCGCATTGGTCAGCGTCACAATGACTACAATCGCCCAATAATCATCAAGTTTCTTAATTTCAAGGTAAAGGAACAAGTACTGCGGAATATGCATTTAACTTAAAAGACGTCAAACATAAAGTGTGGTTAGAAGAAGACTTTTCACCTAAAATCCAACTAAAACGAGAAAAATTGAGGGAGTATGCAAAAACTATTCGTAAAGAAAACGAGAAATTCACACTTCGATTTAATAAGCTTCAATTGCATGGTGTAACTTACAAATATGACCCCACATTGGAACAAGTCGTGAAGGTAAGCGAACAAGATGTACGCAGTCCTAAATGACCAAGAACTCAAAGCAAAGGATCATCTGAAAAGGTTCACGAAATTTCTGTGATTCTTGCTCATTTCCGTAGTATTGTTCCTAAACTTGACACCGTAAAAGGCATGATTTTCACTTGCTGTCCGGATGTCACTCTTGGCACTGAAACATGGCTAACTACTGAAATTTCTAACGGTGAACTATCATTTCCTGACAATATGTGTTTTTCGTAAAGACAGGAAAGAGGGAAGGGGAGGAGGTGTAATTATCGCCTTAAGAAGCGATTATCAGCCATGTCAGGTCGCCTTCGACATGTGCCTTGAGCTGTTGTGGGCCATGTTTCGATTCAAAGGTACCACATATATCATAGGTGCATGCTACCGCCCCGCAAACAGCCGTCCGGATTTCATTGATCTTTTTGGAATAACAGCGCTAAGGACGTGGACGAAGATCAGAAGGACACAAACACAGCGCTCACTGACAACTTATTTGATTTCCAGTTGTCAGTCAACGCTGTGTTTGTGTCCTTCTGATCTTCGTCCTCGTCCTTCGCGCTGTTGTTCCAAAATGTATTACCAACCAGCCGGCACCTCAACGCTTGTTAACTTCATTGACCTGCACGATGCATTAGAATACATTTTTGCCACTTACCCCTAAAGCATTGTTTTATTAAGAGGGGACTTCAATTATCCTGCTATTAACTGGATAAAACCATCCGTCACAGCTGGACCCAATCACCAAGAATGCTCACGCCTACTTTATACAATGGCTGAGTTCCATCTAACCCAGCTGGTTCAAGAGCCTACCCGAGGTAATCATGTTCAAGATTAATTATTTACTAACCTCTCCACTCCTTCTCGCACCTACGTACTCGAAGAAATAAGCGATCATAGGCTCGTTCACAGTTTCATGACCATGCACCTTCCTGTCAAGCAGATTCTACCAAATGTATACTGAACTACCGAATGTGTGACAATGAAAAAATGAACTGCATGCTAAAAGACTGAGCACATTTTCGAAGCCGCTTTTGAGATTCGCACGACGAACGAAAATTGGCTGTTATTTCGGGATAAGCTGAAGGAAATTGAGCATGCCTGCATTCCAAAATTACACATAAAGCAGAGAACTGATGCCCTCTGGTTCACAAAAGATGTTAAGAAGTAACTTAACAAAAAAAGAAGAGTGCACCACAGAGCAAAAGAAATTAACTCCGACGATGCCTGGAAGAAGTACAAAGCCGTATCAGCTATAACTGCAGTCGCTATTAAGGAGGCTAAAAACAACTTTTTCAATTATACATTACCGAGTTTGCTCAGAAGCAACCCTGCTAAATTTTGGCAAGTAATTAAGCCCAAGAATAGCCACGAGATTCCTGTATTGAAAGATTTGGGCGGACTTGTGGGGGCTCTAGAGGCAATGCCTGATTTATTTAACAAGCACTTTACAGAAATCTTTACTACCGAATCAGTGCCTTTTAATTTTCCTCAACCTCTCAGACCATTAGTTCTTCATCCATCAGGACCGGTCGTCATTAACGTAGCTGGTGTTGCCCGTGCTATTGAGCGATTGCCACCTAATTGAAGCCCTGGTCCAGACGGTATCAACACCAAACTTCTAAAACTTGCAACACACGTGTCGGCTACCATATTAACTTTCATATTTCAGCAGTCTTTAGATACCGGATGCATTCCAGATGACTGGAAAACAGCAAACGTCAGCCCAGGTTTTAAATCCAGTGACAGCACATCTCCGGAAAATTATCTCCCCATATCACTAACCTCGATTTGTTGCAAACTACTTGGACATATTCTTTACTCGCACATAATGGCCCATCTAAACGACAACAACTTGCTTATTGACAACCAGCATGGCTTTAGGCAAAAGAAATCTTGTCAAACACAATTATTCGAGCTCTAACAGATCTTCATGAATCGGTACACGAATTAATATATACCGACGATATATTTATAAATTTTTCAAAAGCTTTTGACCGCGTTCCCCATAAAAGATTAATGAAAAAAGTTAATAACCTTCAGCTGCATCGCGACACCACCCGATGGATCGAATAATTCTTAAGAAATCGCTCCCAACGGGTCAAAATTGAAGAGTATTCGTCTAACAGTTCACGCGTCATATCCGGAGTTCCACAGAGATCAGTTTTAGGGCCTCTGCTATTTTTAATTTATAATTATGACATAGCGTTTAATATATCATCTAGCGTACGACTCTTCGCTGATGACTGTGTAATTTCTAGGAAGATAGCTGACCACACTGACACAGTTATCCTACAGACTGACAAGATAAATGAGTGGTGTCACATGTAGCAGATGGAAAAAAAAAAACCAAGCTAATGACTTTTTCCACGCACAATAATACGCCTTCCAAAGTTTACACGATTAATGGCAGTTTAGTTGAAAGAACAGATTGCTTCAAGTACCTTGGTGTTTTTTTTTTTCAGTCCTGATTTAGGCTGAAGCGCCCATATAGATTATATCATGAATAAAGCATTTCGAAAACTGGGACTCATTAAACGTCGTTTACACCTTGCCAACTCCGAGACAAAACTTCACGCGTACACTACTCTCATAAGGTCAGCTCTAGAGTATGCCTCCATAATATGGAATCCAAGTAGTGTGTCTATCATTAACTGTCTTGAGTCTGTCCAAAATAAAGCTGCCAGGTTCATCCTTTCGTCATACTCAACGTATCACAGTGTGATTAATATTAAATATCTCAATATGCCCGACCTTGTCATTCGACGCAAGTTCTCTCGTTTATCGTTCTTTCATTCCTTATATCATGGTGACTGCCCATTTGCAGCTAATCGCATCGCTCCTGCCCATCATATTTCATCCCGGACTGATCATCTCTACAAAGTACAGCCAATATTCGCAAGAACGATAAAATACCAAACTTCACCCTTACTGTTATCTATAGAAAGCTGGAACTCAATACCGAGTGATATAGCTACTGAAACTTCTTTATCACAATTTCAAATAAAACTTTCAGGGCACCTTGGTTGTCTGTAATCACCGTTGTATTGTTTCCACTATTGTCTTCTTTAGCGTTACGTGCTGTTCCTTGCACACCTATGTATACACTAGTAAACGTAGTGCTGTGTACGTCGATCTGTATGTTATCTATAATTCTTAAGTGCATTTTTGTTAATTACAGTGCACCTATGTATACACTAGTGAATGTTGAGCTGTGTACTTCGATCTGTACGTTATGTATAATTCTTAAGTGCATTTTTTGTTAATTAATACGCGTGAAGGATATGTATTGTGCTGTTTTTATGCCGCTCCCCCCCCCCCCCCCCCCCCTATGTAATGCCCACTTGGATTTTTAGGGTATTTAAATAAATAAATAAAAATAAAATTTAATATTATAAATATCTCTGCTAAATTTTAGTGTTTTGTAAATCCAGTCAAGATTAACAGATTTTTCCTAGTCATTTTTGTTTTGCTCGTCACTTAATTGGAGACCGCGCACGCCAATTCCATCATCGTTTTAATAACAGAGTTTATACGCAACCGTTCTTCAGCAAATCCAGTCAGCGATGCTGTGAGCACATGCAGGTTTCTTTGGGACTATGTTTGAAGGGTTATTTGGAGAATTGTAATCCGCCGCTTCACTCACTTTGCTCGCCGCACAACAGCGGAGCAGTAACCCCCAGAGCTGTGTTATCACACACTTGTTCCCGTTTCTGCTAGCGCGTTCTCTGTACTTGTTATCTTTGGCGTCGTGAATGTACGGCGCTCAGAGTGCACCTTTATACTTCTATCTGCGAACCGTCTACAGTGAATGGTCTGGCCAGCGATGAAGCAAGTGGGACGTCGTCTTGTCAGGTTCGCCAAAATTTGAAATTTTTCCGCTGCTCTTAGTAATTCGTGTGAATATTTTTTGCTGTTATTGAGGCCTAATTCTTTGCGTGGTATGCAGTATGAAAAGGTATGCGCGTTTATGAGGGATGTAATCATATATGAGAGCTATTGTATAGCAGAAGAGAAAGAAGACTTGATTGTCTAGTTACCTCTTTTTTCCATCTGCACATTCTGCGGGGAACCGGAATCAGTAAAACATTGTTTTGTTGTTGGTTTGCCGCCGCTTTACGGTGATGTGAAGACGGTATTTGGAGAAGCCGTTGCAAACGCTTAAGCTTAATTTGAGCAGCCAGATCTTATTGTCATTTGAAGATATCATACTTGGGTACAGGCACAGGTCTGTTTAATTGCCGTTCAAAACTTCTTAATGGAGTCTAAACGTTATCGCTGGCTGCCAATCTCACAGTGTCACCTCCTGCGTGCGTTATGATTCCTTCTTTATATTTCGATGTTTCATCGCTTCGTTTCCTTTTCTCTTCTGTAACAATCACTTTATTTTGGCGATGTAGTTATAGATTTCAAAAATTTCCTCTGCACCCCAATTCTTGGTCATCCCCTTGTGTAGCTATGTGCAGTCAGTTGAGAGGACAACAACTACTGCAGCCACTGGAAGAGCAAGGCAGCAGTATGGTTTCGCGAGCTGTTTCTTCTAGGTCAGGGTCGTTTATTAGTTTTGCACAGCACAATAGATTTATTTCTGGACATAGAATTCGGCCCAGGCGACTTTAACGTCTCCCAGCCTCTAAAGACGATGGTCCTCAGCTCAGTGCAAAACGAGGAAGGATGTAGTTTTACCCTCTTGCGTCTCGTATAAAAGCCGAGAAATGACCCACTTCCCTTTGGCGTCCACGAAGAATTCGCTGAAGAAATAACTATGTATTTGTCATGAAAATGTACCGCGGGTAGGAATCTAGCACAATACTGCTTGGTTCTAACTACTGGTAGTAAAAGACCAATACAAAAAAGTAATAAAAGACCAATACGAACCTGCTGTTAAACAAAAGTGTAAAATGAAAAGCGGATTCCAGTGGTGTAAGGACATCAATGAACACCTAAGTTTTGGTCACATGTAGTAATTATACAGAAGTAAACACTGCATGTATTCACAACTCCAGATATAAGACCTTAAAGAACCAAATACATTCTCTCCATTCCATAGCCTGACATCTCAACATCATTCACTGCGCATCTGCCTGACGTAAGATGACTGACCACAGACAAAGGACAGCCCTGAAGGAGGATTTTCACTTCGGTGTGGACTCACGATGGAGTTGGGTGACGGCAGGATTCCTGAGCTGGCTTTTCGCTGTGACGATCATAGCGCCACAGTCACTGGGCGTCCTCTTCTACGGCATCGTACACGGCTTCGGCGTCACCAGGGAAGAAGCAGCGTGGCCTCTCGTACTCAGCGCAAGCCTGGGCGCCCTGACAGGTGAAAGCATGACAGTACATAATCTGGACGCGTCTTTTTACCTACGTATGTCCAGCTGAGGCCATTCATATGTTCAAGCCTTCGATTTAGATGACAGTATAAATAACTAAAAAAAAAAAAAACCCTCTACCTGGCCAGGAAAGAAATTCAGTGTAGAGCAGAAAGAGAGAGAAAAAAAATCGGTTCATGTCATATCAACACTCTCGGAAAATAAAAATGTATCGTAAGTATTTTGTTGACTATTACGCAGATTTGCGGATTAAAGCGTGTCGTTCATTTTCAACGATCGTTGTGTCGGAAAAGACAGTATTTGACATGGCAAAGAATGACTGAAACACCGCAAGGTATGAATAAAAACAAAAACCCCTGCTTCCTTTGCGATAGGGCAGTCTTTATCGCTGATAATATTTTTACGTTGACTTTTCTCGCCTTTGCTACTACAGTACAAACATTTGTTCGTAACTGGCGCCCAACTTTAAACCAGGGATGCATTCACCATATACGTGTTCCTTTTATGTGCCAGCAAATATCTGTTCCTATGCTCGTCCACATGATTGCGTGACATAAAACATGGGAAAAACTCTTAGACTATCCACGAGATTCGTGCGAGACATAGGACTTAGGCTTAGTTTCCTAGGCTCGTTCTGCATGGGTATGTTAACGTTTTTATGAACAAATGCGAAAAGGGCTCGCAATGGCAGAAAATGACCGCCGAGGAGGTGCTAAGTCGGTGCATGATTTTTTTTTTTTTGCCTGTTCTGCCCTAATCTGTCCCTGGCCACTGCGCTCCACTCTTTACCGTCGCCGAATCCTTCCTTCGCCCTCTCCTGACTGACTCTCCTGACTGACTCTCCTGACTCCACTCTCTACCCTCGCCTAATCCCTCCTTCGCCCTTTTTTTACTTTGATTTGACTTTTACTGGCTTCACTAGTTCGGAACAGTGACGCAGCAGTTGAAAGCGGTGGTGTGAGCATAGAGCTCTGGTTTAGAAAGTGCAGATGGAGACGTGACACTGGGGCCCAACAGCAGCTGCCAAAACAATTATGAAAGTGTAGGCTCAGCTAGCCTGGCAGGCAGCCGAAAGTCCACGAATTTTATGTACGCATCTCCAGAATATACTGACAAATGACTTACTTGCAGGAAGAATTAAAACAGATTCTCGTAGCTGAACCATTCCTCAAGCAGCTGAAACGCAGGACAGGAGTACAATAGAGCTCTCGTTGTTCTGAGATCAAAGCAGTGGTCTCTCCTGGAGAGCCAATCTGTTCGATGTATATACTTTCAAAGCACTATTGCAGCCATTGATGTCCCTAGGAGCATAGATTTGTTGCCTGACAAGAACTTTTCTGAAGGCTATCGCCAATGAAAAGTGGTTCGATAATAAACTTAATAATGTTCTTTCTGCAGGTCCTGTCATGGGGTACCTTTGTCACCGTTTCTCGTGCCAAGCCATGCTTCTCGTGTCTACGATGGCCGCCGCAGCTGCCATCTGCGCATGCGGCTTTGCTCAAAACATTCCTCAACTTATATTTTTTTACGGCATTGTCCACGGTAAGGATGAATTGTGCACATATATTACATGGAAAACAATGCTGGAAACATATGTTTCAACTTTAAAATTTCCCCACAGAGTATAATGCTGCGATACTTTATTTGCTCAATCCATTTCCCATGATATGAAAAATTTGTACGTTCCGTTGTAAAAGAAAGGCATGATATTGCCGCGAAACCTTCAAAACTTTATTTGTTGTTTTTTAACACCCGCCGGCATGCGGCCTTATCATTGTGATTCTGGCACGCGTATCAATTCTGTATCCCGTGTTTGTTCATGCTTGTTGTAACGATACGATGCGTTATCATTTTCTTTGTCGCGAAAATGCGCCGAGATCTGTCTCGAAGATTCTGATCACTTGCGTATGTTTCTACAATGTTCCAGGTTGTGCTAGTAGCAGTTTGCGACGTTATCTAGATTGTTCTGAGTAGCCTTTAAATTGAGCGTTGACGAGTGTGACGGGCATTCTTTGTTCGACGATCGACGAGCACGTTTGTTGCTATCGCCGCCACCGAGTTGCTTAGTTCTTTTGCGGGCGCAAGTCAGCCCAATAAAGAGTTTCTTCAGTGCAATCACCGACTCTTCATTTGTGTCCTCTATTCTGGTCACCACCACGTGACAATATGCATACATCTTGCAGCTTTGATGCTAGATGCATAGACTACCTTATAGGATGCTCGACAGCAGTACTAGAGAAAGCGGTCTAGAGTCAGACTACGGCGGCAGGTTTAAGGCGAAGAGAAAGACGCTCGTGCACAGTGCCATGGCAGTGCACGTCAGAGCCCGTGTATCGTCGAAAGTTACGAATCCCTGCTCCACGAAGTCTCCCAGATCTTTAGTCGTTCTGTGGTGTTAAAGCCTGTCGACCAAATGTAATTAAACGACGGATTTAGTACTGATGGCACTAGATATTCAAACAGAAACAGAACTCACTTTTTAAAAGTGTACTGATGCCCAAACAATTTACCTGACGTTGCGGCTGGCAGTTGAGACAGACGGATGTATTAGGGACGCAGCTAAATAAATTATTGAAGCTATATGTAGAAGGGTCCTAGCTGAAATGTAACCAAGGTTTTGCATATACGGTGCCACCCGAACTAGTGAAATTAATTCAGAGTTGTTCAGAGCCTGTTGTAATAACCTGCAGCATTTTTTCGTTCACCAAAGTTAAAAAGTTAATTGGTTAAATACTAATTGGGTCCTGAATATGGCAATAACAATTCTTAGCTTCACTATACAAGATTACACTACGATGCGAAAGCAGTTACAGCCTAGCGCAATTCATATTTCTGATTTCTGGTTTGCAATTCCCTCCCCCCCCCCCCCCCCTCCTCCTCTAAACCGAGTGTTATTATGGCAACAATGAAGCCTAGCATTGCTCTACATGGTTACACTATGACTTTTCATGAGTGACCATGAGTACAATGACCAAATTTAAGGACAACATTGTGGGGAAATGTGCTACTAAAACGCCATTTTAAAGGTATCACAAGAAACGATTAATGCCTTCTGTCTGCCTGTCCTTCTTGCGGATCCTAGTTTGTGTACTTGGACACTCGTGCTCGCCTAATTACTAATCCCTTAATTATTTTCCTAATACTCTACATATAAACTAAACCGTAAAGTGTTAAGTTACAGGATTGCGGAAGGCATCATTCTACATTTGTTAGAAAAAGTTTAACCATGCCGTACGAACGTGGCACTGCCGACTCGAAGTAGAGTGCTGACTGAGAATTCAAGGGTCCAAGAAGGCTAGATTCTGCTCTCAACTTCGGATCTGAAAGGAAAAATCGGAGTTGGCAGCTCCTGTCACACCGGCCATGTCGCGCGGTTACCCTCTGAGGGGGATCTACCGCATTTTTCTTCAGTTGCATCCGACAGAAGTAAAATGTTTATTCGGGCAAACTTTGTTGTAGAATATAAAGACAAGCAAATGTATTGGTCACAGCATATTTTCACTAATTTTTCAACTCGCGAGGTGTTGTCCTATATTTTTGTTTTTATGCCAGTGGTTCTAGGGGGCCAGTTGAATTTCAGACTTTTAACATCTGTATCCTTCAAAAATGCCAGTATTTGGCACTGAAAAAAAAAGCGTTCCATTTGTGTCGCAGGGCTTTAAGTATAGTTAATGTTATGTCTGCAGATAAGTTCACCGTTGTCGTGAAATGAAATGTTTAGTTAAAAAACAAAAGTATCTAACTTCAAGTATTTTTTTCCGCACAATGAACTACGTCAGCTGCGAGCGGGTTAATAATGAATAGTCAGCATTGGTGTCATAGAAAAGGTGCGACAAGCTGAACGGCTGGCCTAATTATGTTTTCCCTGCTATTTTAAGCCTTGTTTTTATTAAGACGTCCTTCCTACAAACAGCGTAATTCTTTAATACTTTCATAATAAGATCCAACTCAATATGCTTAATTCATTTTTTATGGCCAAGGGCTGAGTTGAGAGCCCAATGGATCAGGATGGAATATCACGAAGGGCTACAAGCTTTCGTCAAGTTTTAGATTCAAAGCAACAATTCCGCAATCTGAGAATAAAAACTCTTGCTTTTTTGAGAATGCGGTAATTTTCGTCGTTTACGTGACTTTACTAACTGTCTTTTTGCAGGGCTGGCTCTGACGGCTGCTTCTGTCACAGTCAACGTTTTAGTGTCACAGCATTTTGAGAAACGTCGCACGACCGCCTGCAGCTTAATTTTCTTCATATCTGGACTCACCATGCTTTTCGTCCCAACCATGGCGGAACATTTCCGCGACACGTATGGCATCCGTGGAACTTTCCTACTCTTGGGCGGAATAACGTTCAACGCATGCCCAGCAGTCATCGTACTCCGGAGCCCTGTCTGGATGAAAAACCGGCACACTACGACGACCACGAAAGGCCCCATACCTTCAATTAATGAAGCGGTTATAGACAGCGAGGACCTTTCAAATTCGCCACAGCTCTCAACGACACAAATGGTTGAGGAATGTAAAACACCTTTTCAAAAGGACGAGTCATTGGACCATTTGAAACCGTTGTTTGCCGAAAGCAGTGCGGGTAGCGTGCAAGCAGCGGAGTCCCAGCCATTGACATCAAAGCCTGTGGGATGGAGGGGCCGATTCCACCATATCCTGTCTCGAATTCCGACAGAATTTTGGACGCTACAATTTTTAGTGAACTCCATGAGTTTCGCCTTGGTAACGTTCGGAATGGCAACGTTCCTTATCATTTTAGCCGACGTGGCGAAAGATAGGGGCGTGCCTCCTTCCCGTGCCGTGTTCCTCATGAACGCCTTCGGAGCTGGTGATCTTGTGTTCAGACCTCTCAGCGGCGTAGTCATAGACTCGAAAGTGTTAAGCCTGGAAACCGTCATGTTCCTCGGCTTCCTTCTTCAGGCCATCGGCTATGAGCTGTTTGTGTGGATGACAAGTTTGCCAACAATGGTGGCCTGTTCGGTTCTCATAGGCATCAGCAATGGAGCTCGGTGTTCCCTGCAAGCCCCTGCACTCGTAAAGGACTTCGGCATCGAACCTCTGGCTCTTCTTATGGGAGGATCGAGGTTTCTTTGTGGCGCTCTGCTCATCACGAGACCTTTTTTGTTTGGTAAGAAATTGTTCATAATGGGTTTATTTTCTGTCGTGTTAGAACTTTATTCGTCTTTTATGAATTACGTGTCCAAAGAACTTGCTATCTTTGCGTAAGGTATTGAACTCTCAGGCGCATTTGTTTGGTGACGTTCTTTTTTTTCGCAGGGTTTACCCAACTCCTTTGAAAGCACAGTTTTGCAGCAGGCGACGTGATAAACTTACAGCCGCTTCCCTCTATAACTTACAAACATTTTCTACAGCAGCTGATTCGTAAAACATTTTACACAACGATTACCCTAGACATGAATATACGTAAATAGAGTTTATCCTATGAAATTGCTTCTGGGAGAATAATGCGGACAAGGACATAATGATGTTCTCAACCAGCGTGTTTGTGGGCAGAGAAACGAGTGCTAACTTTTTGATGGGTTCCATATTTACGGCACCCGTATGTGCCCTTTGTGAGGTGAAAAGACAAAATAAGCATCACCCGCATCCTGCAAGAAACACTGCAAATGTTTCTTGGTGCATCCTGCTTCATGGTATTTCTTAAAAAAGTGTTTGTGTGACATATCAATTACCATGTGTGGATTTAATATATGAAATTTTTGATGGGGGAAGACTGTATCCATGAAGAATGCATAGTTACAGACCACTATGCTGGTCACACACCATAATTCATAATTTCCCAGTTCAAAACTGGGAATATGAGCTAAAAGATAATGTCAGATTTTTATGGGCCTCAGAGTCATTTTCAGTCAATCTCACTAGCTAAATGGATTCAGTGAAATATTACAGTTGTGCAAACTTCTGCATTATGATTAAAAGTTCTATATAAAACATTCCAAATAGATGGATCTCGTAGAATCATCTGCTCAAAACAGTTTGATCGGCTATATTCAATCATTTAAGGGCAGCGGTGGCGTAGCGGTAGAACTTCCGCCTCGCATGCAGGAGGACCGGGGCTCAAATCCTGGTGCCGCGCAATTCTCCACCGGATAAAAAAAAAAAAAAAAATCCGCGTGTCGATGGAATTGCATAAACAGGTTTGGGGTGCGACCTGATGCCAGTGAACACCTCCGGCAACGCACTCCCTCACCAGAGCAGGAGTTGGCCACCCTGGTGCAGTAATTGATCGCAACCTCTCATGATTATTTCCATAAAACCCCGGCCCTCAGTCACCAGCGGCTGCGGAACAGCTGACCACGGCGGCGGTCAGACCTGTGACGCAGCAGGGGGTGCTAAGAATTCCTGGCTCCGTTGGACAGGCCGCCATTGGAAACTGACTTTGGCAACGTTTAACGCTAGAACCCTAGCTAGTGAAACTAGTTTAGCAGTGCTTTTAGAGGAACTAGAGGGCATGAAATGGAATGTCATAGGGCTTAGTGAGGTTAGAAGGCCGAATGAGGCATATACTATACTGAAAGATGGGCATGTACTGTGTTATAGAGGTTTACCGGAGAGGGAAGAACTAGGAGTAGGCTTCCTTGTCAATAAGTATATAGCGGGAATGTCATAGGGCTTAGTGAGGTTAGAAGGCCGAATGAGGCATATACTATACTGAAAGATGGGCATGTACTGTGTTATAGAGGTTTACCGGAGAGGGAAGAACTAGGAGTAGGCTTCCTTGTCAATAAGTATATAGCGGGCAATATAGATGGATTCTATACTATTAATGAGAGGGCGGCAGGCATCGTAATTAGGTTTAATAAGCGGTATGAACTGAAGGTTGTACAGGCCTATGCACCTACATGTAGTTATGATGACCAGGCAGTTGAAAGCTTCTACAAAGATGTAGAATCGGCAATGCGAAAAGTAAAGGCGAAGTATACTGTACTAATGGGCGACTTCAATGCCAAGGTAGGGAAAAAGCAGGCAGGAGACCAGGCAGTAGGTGAATATTGCATTGGCGCTAATAGCCAGAGGGGAGTTACTAGTTGAGTTTGCAGATCGCAATAACTTAAGAATCATGAATACCTTCTTCAGCAAACGGAAGAACCGGAAATGGACATGGAAAAGTCCTAACGGGGAGACTAAAAATGAAATTGACTTCCTCCTGTGTTCAAACCCACCAATATGCAAGATGTAGAAGTAAGCGGGAAAGTGCGATGCAGTGACCACAGGATGGTGAGGTCCCGAATTAGCTTAAATCTGAGGAAGGAATGCAACAGATTAGTGAGAAAGAAACCCATCAACGAATTAGCGGTGAGGGGGAGGGCAGAAGAGTTCAAGATCTCACTACAGAATAGATATTCAGCTCTAACCGAGGATGGCGACATTACCCTAGAAGCAATGAACAATAATTTCAGAGATATCATTACTGAGTGCGCTGTACAAGTAGGCGGTAGGATACCGGTAAGCTGTCTAAGGAGACGAAAGATTTGATTAAGAAACGCCAGAGTATAAAAGCTTCCAATCCAACAGACCAGATAGAACTGGCCGCGATATCAAAGCTAATCAATAAGCGCAAGGTGGCCGATATAAGGAAGTATAACATGGAGAAAATTGAGCATGCTGTAAACAACGGGGGAAGCCTCAGAGCGGTAAGGAAGAAATTGGGCATACCTCAGGAGAATACCTCAGTAATCTGCGATTTGCTGATGACATTGCCTTGCTAAGTAACTCGGGGGATGAACTGCAAATAATAATTGATGACCTAGACAGAAAAAGTAGAAAGGTAGGCTTAAAAATCAATATGCAGAAGACTAAGGTAATGTTCAACAGCCTCGGGAAGGAGCAACAGTTTACGTTAGGTAGCGAAGCACTGGAAGTAATAGGCGAATATGTCTACTTGGGACAGGTAGTAACCGCACATCCGGACCATGAAAAGGAAATAACAAGAAGAGTAAGATTGGGATGAAGCGCATTTGGCAAGCACTGGCAGATGATGACTAGCAGCTTACCGGTATCGCTTAAGAGGAAAGTACATTTCAGTTGCATCTTACCTGTACTCATCTATGGGGCTGAAACATGGAGGCTAACCAAAAGGGTTCTACTTAAGTTGAGAACAACCCAGAGGGCTATGGAACGAAAAATGGTAGGGGTAAGGTTAAGAGATAGGAAGCGTGCAGAGTGGGTCAGAGAAATAACTCAAGTTACTGACATTCTAGTGGAAATTAAGAAGAAATGGGCATGGGCAGGACATGTAGTGCGAAGAGAGGATAATCGGTGGTCGCTTAGGGTAACAAACTGGATTCCAAGGGAAGGAAAGCGTAGCAGGAGGCGGCAGAAAGTTAGGTGGGCGGATGAGGTTGAGAAGTTCGCAGGGGTCAAGTGGATGCAGCTAGCACAGAACCGTGTTAATTGGAGAAATATGGGGGAGGCCTTCGCCCTGCAGTGGGTAGGTATAGTCAGGCATGATGATGATGATGTTTACGGCTGTGGGCTTCCGCGGTGAGGATATGAAGACGCCGCGTTTTTTCTTGCGTCAGCTTCGAAAGAGCCCTTTCCTGTGTTTCACTTGCTACGCAGTTGGGACCCGCTCAGAAACCTTATTAAAGCCTCGTTCGTCTGCGTTTACTAAGGAATACATACGATCATAACTCCTAACATAGCTCACGAAGACTAATTTATGTTCTTTACAATTTACAGGATACTGCCGAGACCACCTTGGATCCTACGATTTGCTTCTTCACATGGTGTCCGCTGCAAACATAGCGTTTTTTGTTGTATGGGTAGTAAAGCATTTTGCCGCCCGACGAAGCCATCTATAAGTATGTACAGCCTCGTCCACTTCTAGCTATAACACGGTCACTGCTTTCAAAGCGTCACTGCGTCCGACTCGGCCAAGCAATATAGCTTAATGGCAGGCCATGTGAAGCAACACGCCCGGGTCCTTCTGTGCTCGCATCGCTTTGCATCGATATATGCCTACGTCGGGCGCAATGTTGCTTTGAAAGCAGTGACCGTGTTATAGCTAGAAGTGGACGACCCTGTACATATATGTGACAAAAACCTTGGCCGGGGCTAGTCGGTGGATCAGATCAGTCAAATGGCTTTATAAGGAAGCAAGCAAGTCACATAAGGGGAGGAAAGCACATGAATGTTGGGAAGTCGAGCAGCGCGATTCTCTTCAGTATTTTGTACAAACGCAGTGGCTTACCTTATTTGGCAATTAGAAAAATTTTGCCCGAGCTTTATTCAAATCTCCGAGTCCTTTGCGTTATGGCTTGATAACGTGTGTTAATAAAATTGCCGTTCAAAATGTTTGTCATTTCATAATTGAAAGTACAGAAGAAAAGTTTTGCCGGAGAAAATTGCGAATATTTTGCTCGAAATCGAATTGCGCATATCTGAGCGTGGTTTTCATACAGGCGTCGTTTCGACGATGGAAAGAAAAGGTGAAACCAGGTTCGAACCTGTCCCCGGAAAGTCATGAGCGATATTCGTTGCAGTAATTTTTTGCTTAAGAGAGAACTTTCTAAGAAATCTAAAACCGGTTTCGTTTCATGTGCGATTCTATGTAGAAATAAAATGGAGAGGTGTGGTCCACATTGTATTCAGCGTGAGGCCACGACAAAGAAGCGTCGTTTTCTGATGCTTACACATTCTGAGATGCTTTGGAGTAACAAATAGGCGTTTTAAACGCTATCAGGTGACCGAAAGGCCCGTCCAACGTATTGTTTACTGTTTGAAATTACGCTTAGCAAGTAAGTATATTATCTCGCGGGGTAATTTGTATATTTAGGGAGCATCATGAGGGGCACATTGCCGTTAAAATCTTTTTCACTTGAGGTGGGACGTTGGCACCCTATTCCGTTGACAGTCTTTACCCAGCATTACTGCCATGGAAGGTGTTTCCATTTGATTAGATGAATGAAAAAAAAGAAGGTATAATAGGGCTATTTTTTAAATCTACACCAGCTACACTAGTGCAGCAAAAAACCATTGTAGGTATAAAAGACTTCCTACACCGGTATAGCTGGTGTAGGTTAAACAAATGGCCCTAATATTGCTTGGGTGTAGCCGCAGCGAAAGGTGAAGATGCAGCCCAACAAGCTTACCATTCCGCTGAGACGGAAAAAGAGTGTTGAGGTGCGCATCAGGCAACTTAAATAACGAAGGACACTTAGTGTGCTTGCCAACAACCAATGCACGCACGCCGACACGGCATCAAGTATCGCAGCAAAAGCATCAAAACAAGTCAAACAGCGCATCCAGCAGGTACAGGAGCGGCTGATACCGGCGGCTCTTGAAGCTGCAAAAACAGATATGTAGATTATGCGCGTAGGCGAGGGCATACGTTCATCGCGGGCAAAGGCGGCGGCGCGGGCACCCTCAAGACATGGCCTTCAATACCATGCATTTTTCTCTGCTGGAATAAACAGCAAGCTTATGTCTTTTCCCGACGATGAGATATAGTAAATAGAGTATTTTTCAGAGAAAATAATATTGCCTCATTAGATTTTTTTTTTCAGTGATACCATGAGAGAAAATTAGCTTTATCGTGAATAATTTTAGTCATAGCAGTCAGGAAATTTGAATAGAAAAAGAGCAAATTATCGCATAAGAATAAAATCTTTATGCTACCGAGAGGACAGGAAAAAACTTACAGCTTCCGCTTCAGGTACTATACGTAAATAATTTAGAAATATACATAGATAATGTATAGATAATATAAATTTTAACGCGACAGCGGTAAAGGCCTCGTTCACCAGAAAGTCGAGCGTCGGCGTTATGAGCGAAAAATAATTACGAGGGACTTTAGCGACTAAAGTAGGGAAAGGCGAAAGCCTGAGTGCCGCATTCTGCTACGCAACTGGCACAAACCAAAAATAATTAATTAGTCATAAGCTAAATATTTAGGCATTACGTAGACAAGTAATTACTTAACTGATAAATAATATTTCGTTAGTCAATTAGTGAATTAATTATTAGTAATGAATTAATAAAGTGATGTGATGAAGACACGCATTCGTGCATACTGTGGTGGTGCTCTGTGATTGGTCGAGTCCTCTATGACGTCATCCCGCCTCGGCCAATGAGAGTCGCTGCAAAAGCGGGACACATTTTGTCCACGACAGCATTAGACACCATACCGCAGGCCACGCAAGCACTTCATACGGCTTCGTTAAGGCGGGGTTTCATATATATATATATATATATATATATATAGGGTGGTAGCCTGCGCTGTCGCGCCTTAACCTTAAAGACGAAGTTTAAGTGTCCATCATAATATTTGTATTGAAGATATAAGTGAATAATTAGCTAATTTAAAAGGCAATTTTTCGACCTCTTGCTAGCGCAAATGGAATAAGTCGAGAATTTTGGAAACTTCACCAACTGCAAATGACAAGACCTTGTCGTTACTTGTCATTCATAAGTTTTCTATTTACATGAGCAATAATCAGGTTCTTCATTCCGTGGATATAGCTCAGTATCGCGAGCTAGTTCTCATGCAATACACACATTTTCAAGATTACGTCGAAGGGAACCGCCTTCCTACGTTGTTTGATCATTGGAATGCCTTCATAGGCTTCTTTTGCTTTTTGAAAAACGGAAAGAAATAGCTGAATTGACTATTATGAAAACATCAAACGTTTTTAAGAAATTTGGAAATTTTGAGTTTTTGTACATTCATATGGCTTGTATTTAAATAAATAAAATACGGGGTTACTTTATGTTTGAAGGTTTACTAAAGCGTTCAAGTTACATTACTAAAAATACAAAATGGAGGTCCTGATTTTAGCCTGTCAGGGGGGCACCTGCCAAAGGATACATTCTATATATACCATAACTACAACAGCGAATTGACAGCGCGGGAATTGAAAGTAACATAGCTTTACATAATGAATACAACATTTACACAATTTGTAATAATAAAGTCTTTGAGCATAATTTTGTAGAAAACACGATAATCTATTCAGTTAAGATAAAATAAATGGAAATCAAAAAACTGAGTTAATAAAACGAACATCAACCAAAGGGTAATAAAGGTCAGCAGAAAAGCAAGAGAGCCGGAAAAGAGCAAAGTATATCCACATCCTAATGGAATTATGCAAATATACAAGTGCAAGCGAAAGCGAAATAAACGAAGAAATTTTAACCCTGAATTATAATAATTTTTCAAGAATTTTTAAATGATGATGAATTGCAAGATTACTTCATAATACTATTGGCAGGAGCAAATTGTTATTGTCAGCAAACCTTGTATTATTTGAGCTGCATAACCGTGTCGTCCAAAAACTATCGAGAATGATGTCAGTAGTGCGGGAAAGAAAAATGAGCGTTCGTAATTTATGAATGAATTGCAAGGAGAAAGGTAGAATGCGCAGGCTATAAACAAAGGTGTGACAGGAGCTCTTGGAGGGCTGAATGTAATAAGTTAATGCATATGAAATGGAATTGTTTAACAGGTATGTGTCTAAAATTAATTTTTATATTTTTGTGCGAATAGGCTTTTCTACCGTTTGAAAACTTAAGGTGGCGGTAATGGTCTGAAAAACATTCGGCAAGAACAACTTAACATAATATATGTCATGGTGATGTAATAGGCCACGACTTTTTAAAAACGAAACTGAAGATGACCAAGCGTACAGCGTGCATTGCTTGGCGTGGAATTGCCCTTCTGCAATTGTGAAGAACTATAACTTGAAATATATTCTTGACTTAAGATATTCTTTCCTCAGTGGCTTAATTCCTCCCCGTGGTAGGGGCTTAAGGCCAGAGCCACACATTCAATGCCTGCCACGGAGACCGTGTTCCGGCAGACGAGAAATATAAACTCACTGACATGTTGGTGTTGTGTAAAACGCTATAGAAATTCAGAAAAGCCGATACACATGTGGAGGCTAAGACTGTGCCGTGAATGGTAGTACGTACCGCTTCTTAAAAACAACCTTTGAGTCTTGGAGCAAGTGAACAGTGACGCTCTTTTTTATTGTGAAACAATATTCAAGTGATATTTCAGGAAGTGTAGCATGCGGAGTTTTATCTTTTTTTTTCGTATCGCCCGATATACACTAATTTAAATCTTTCAAGCATGCGTGAAAGCGGGACGTCGACTCATAACACGAGTAAGTTTTCAAGCGATTTCTCAGAACGTTTAACGCGCGGGTTGTTCTCATCCTTTCTTTTCTTGAGTATCGCTCGATATGCGTGCCTTTTAGACTTACACGTGTGCGCGAAAGCAGGAAGCCGACTTTTATCTCAAGTGGTTGTTGTGCTGTATCTGCGGAGCTGACCCATTCTACTTAACCTTGCTCCATATTTTTCGCCCCGTTGTGACCGGGTACCTAACACAAACCACTCAGCGGCACCTCAGGCGCATCACGTATCTACTCATCTGTTTACAACTGTCGTACACACCGTCGAAGCCCAAGGTGCATGTGAGTTTTTGTACGACCAGTTCTACGCAGTTGTAAACTACGGAAGGTCTGGAGAATCGTGATCATCATATCATTTTAATCGATGTGGTCCTTTGTGTGATGTGTTCTAACTGTATGAAATTGTGTGTAGAACACGTTATGTTTGCCCAATTGTTTTTCTACAGCTATGCTGTGTAGTTAGATTAGAGTAAAGGAATGCTTATGAGCTGCCTGCACCACAGTTTGACATTTTACATTGACTGAAAGCGTAAGGTTTAAAAATGCAGAACAACAAAAAGTTTACAAAAAAACAGACAGGGACTGTCTTTCATCAATATTTGCGTTGCTACCTCGTTTCTTAAGATGACGGGCTGAGATGCTAGAGGAATGCGCGTTGCTGACATTCTTAAGACGATTACAGTTTCATAACGTTGTTTGCGTGCATTTACTGTGTTTCTGTAGCACTTTGTCGCGACATCTGCAACATGAAGCATCAATTTACCCCGTTCCGCACTCGTTGACTTGTTGCCTTCTTTTGGGATGATTCTTTGGAAATCACATTTCAAGGAACGAAAGCAACTGCCCTTTTCCTATTTCCATATCTCTACATCAAGCTAATAGAGGGTAGATGCACACACATATATTGCTCGAATGCAAGTTCAAAGACGGAAGCGTGCATTAAGGAGTCATTTTGTCAGGGATACTTCTGCAGACCAAAGGGTCCGCCTTGCGTTGCGCTAACTTTTCTAATGCTCCAAAAGGAAGCGTTCGCTGATTAAAGAATGCCTGCGTTTTAGTAATGAGCTTTCACCTATTCTCAAATTTTACTGCTAACAACAGACATAAAAGAGTATGAGTCATTGAGCTTTGATGCAAATTGGTATTGCGTCTATCTCTGTTATGTTTTGATGGCAACTCTGGTCTCACCGGTTCATACACGTGATGTGACTTTCGAAACTGTACACATGTGCTAATATCTTCTTAAGATGATGTTTCATTCCTAAGAATATAGCTCCGGATTTTCACTCGTGTGTAGGCGTGTGCTTTGCTCATGTCAAACTTTGCGCAGTTTTCTTGAATATGTCGCTTGAAACACTGGCCGAGAAATGTGCACTACGAGTTATTTAAATATGACTGCTCGAATATGAACTGTACAGTGTACAGCTTAATATTAACCGCGAACGAAGCCATATCACACATTTTAGAAGCCGTGGAAATCATCCACAATATCAAAAAACTTAAACATGAGTGAGAGTCCGAAAACATACTTCCAACCATCAGTTCCAGACTACTGGTCGGTCGAACATTCATAAGCATGAGACAAATTTACGATGCACTGTGTCGCCTTCCACATTGTTAGTGATAGTTTAATCTTAGGAGAAGACTGCGAAAAAACTACGGTAGGTACCAACTTTTTTTATCCGTTTTTCACCTCTCCAAAGTATTTTGGGCTCAAGCAGGCAGAAATGGTTGTTGTCTAGCGCAATAAAATACTTGAGCTTCTTAACAACGTAAACACGGCTACATCGCCGTGGCAATGACAGGTCACTCAGGGGCTCAAGACATTGCTCCTAGACGGTGCCTTAGAAATTTTACGCAGACGAAGCTGCCAGAGAAATGAAGCAAAGCCAATTCTGTATCCGTTTTTAAACACACCACGAATTAAAGGCTAGACCATTATATTCCCCGTAGCTCCACCAAGAATGTCATGGTACAGTAAAGGCATGCTAATATTCAGACCCGTTCCAGCTTCGAGACCGCGTGAGTCCTTCCTTTGCAAAATTTCATCTTCTTCACATGCCACCTGAGGACCTCAGGTGGCAATACGTACGTCCATATTTGTTTAAACGTTCATTTTTCTCGGCGTACTTTTAGCCTTGCGACGGGAACCTTTTGCCCTATATGTGGCTGGCTGCAAGAGTATAGATTTGTTTAAGGATGGCTTGTTGCTTTATCTATAAAGCCATAGTGGCACTGCCAATATGGCACGGATAAAGAATAAAAATTCAGCAGAGACACTTAGGACCGCCTAGGAGAATGAATGCGAAAGTTCGCCCGCGCAGCGCGCTACCGTGATACCACGTGACCATTTACGCAATGCCCCTTCGCACGTTCTCCTTCTTACTGTTCCCTCTCCATGCTTCATCACCTGAAGGCGCCCTAATCCAACATGCACTGCGCTACGTCACGTCTATTTTCCTACTCGCCATTTAGATGGTGCGGCAAAGGCTGGCGCCCCAGTTGCTATATATTAACCAGTGAGGCACGACGACATTTTGTGCCACTCGCTGTGGACACTGCCTATCCACGTCACCCATAAGCTAAGCACTGCTTTTGCCTTAATATTTGAAACACCTGAAGACTTGGCCCTAAAAGTGCACCGCATGTGAAGCCTTAACTTTAAGTATTGACATATAGATAAGGACTTAAAGAAAAGGGGCACTCACGGCATGCACGAAACAGGCGCGGCGAAATTCGCGCGAGGGCATGCATATACACGTAGCGAATAAATCATATTTTGGTTTATATGCTGCCTTCACAACAGTAAGCAGCTCTGTTGAGTTGCATTGCCCAGTCTGCTCTATTTGAAACAAAAAAGCGGCATACGCAAGCTGAGACCGGATTTAAACAAATATATTTATCTGGACATCTTATTTTGTGCTCTTTACACCCTTTCAACCCTATCTACGCTCACTGCCGACCGCCGTCGGGCCCTTTCGGGACACCAAAAAACTTGGGGTCTAGTAGCCAAACACACGTCTGTTTCCAGTGTACCCTGATGTGATTTGTATATTTTCATTACTATCTCCTTCAGGACCTGTTGCCTGTCGCCAGTAAGCATGGCCCTCTCAGCGACTCGCCCCAGGAAAGATCCTCGGTTCGGCGTTGATTCTCGCTGGAGCTGGGTGACAGTAGGCTTCCTGAGCTGGTTCTTGTTTATGTCAACGATTTCACAGCAAGCCATGGGTGTTCTCTTCTATGGTATCGTACACGGATACGGTGTGAACAGGGAAGAGGCGGCATGGCCTATAATTTTCTGCGGAACCTGCATCAGCCTGGCAGGTAAGAGAATCATGATTCATCCGTCAAAGTCACGCAGAAAAGAAAGTACTCGTCACGAAGCCTTGTTCATATTTGCGGCCAAAGTGACCCCATTTAGCTATGGTGAATGCCTCAGCTTTCTGAAGTGTCCGGTCTAAAGCGGATGATCTCGGTCTCTAACGTCCACGGTAGTTTGGGCAGGCAGTAACTTTCGAATCTCGCTTCAATTGGAAACGGCAACCTGTGAAAGTGAACCGAATTCGGTAACTCATACTCAGCAGCTGATTGCCTTCTTTATTGCTCCATTGTGTCATTTCTTTGTATAAAATTTGATGCTGACCTCATTTGTGAAGCTAAACAACGCGCAGACCCCTCGTATCTGCGTTCCCACAACTCAAAATGATTTAACTTTATTCCTTTTTCTTATGTCTCAATTATTTGTCCGCAGTTCTTTAGTGCAGTTGCTTATATATATGCTAGACAATTGTTTTCCCCTCAGAAGCCAAATATGATCAAATGGAGAAATATCTGGATTAGCATCTGACTTCTGACTGAACATAAAAGGAGGCATTACGTCAAAGTGAAATCGTTCCACAGAAAAGTTCTCTGTTCTTTTTCATACACAAAGTTCATCCATTGGAGGAAATGCTTAACCATTGAAATGTGTATTAGGCTGTAGCGAGGCCATTTGCTTTCCTTTTCCAACAATAACAACAAAAAACAGCGATTAACAGCCACCGATAAAAAAGAAATAAAAATGGCATTGGTTCAAACCGAAAAACTTATGTTTATATTAACTGAAGACCCATTCTTTACACACACACAAAACATGTCATTTCCTTCCCTTTACAGAAACAAGCCAGCAGGAAGGGGCTGCTTTTTCCCAATGCTTGTTTTGCTTGTTTTACAACCAAAAGAGCTCCTTTCCAGACACCTCAGCATTCTTTGTAAAAGTAGTAGCATGAGTCCTGCGTTTGTCTCCATAACTTGTGGGTGGATTATTCGTTCGGCTGGCTTATGTATGCCGAGGGATGAAGGCCAGTCTCATACTACAATAACTGCACTCCTATGTCAATACTGTGGATGTGCTCCGAGGTCAATAAAATTTGCACCTTTTTGCTTTTACAATGTTTTGTGCTTTCAGAACGTATTTTACCAGTAATTGTGATTTTTTACATTTTTCACGACGCCACTAGCAAGAAGTATATAAATTCCGAAAAATATGATGCAAATTTTTGAAAGGTAAACACCGGAAAGTACATGGCCCACGGTTGTCCTCCATGACTGGGAGAACGTGAGATATGTAAAGCACTAACTGCGGATAGTTTGCATTGAAATAACGTTTTCAAAAGTGCAGTCTCCCTTACCTGTTTCGGGGTGCATCGGTAGTTGGGCCTAATGCATTGGCGTTTATAAGCCCTGACTCCCAACAGGACAAGACAAATGGTCTTAAATCGACTCTTGTCACCGGACACAGGTCAAAATGAGGCAGTACTTGACATGCGTCAAGTATTAGTCATAATAAGAACAGATCTCAGTTGGGATGCATTGAAATGATGGGCAACGCATATTGTTTACGCTAAGAAAACAAAGGGAGAGCACACGCTGTCCTGAAGATCGACTAGCTCGGTGCCCACGAACGCGTCGTCGGCAGCTGGACAAAAAGAAAAAAAAAAAAAATTGAAAGTATGTAATTTCGAGTCTTTGCTCCGAAAGGAGGGCAAAGCTTTGTAATTTAAAGGGGGCGTACATATGCTTTGGCTTGATATGTGCCACACAGATTTATTGATCGCGTTGCAAAGAAAAACAAAGAAGCAAGGCCGTTTATAGGCTTGCGTGTGAAACATTTATCTCGGCGTGGCAAAATTGCTCTTCTTTCGTGCATGTGATTTCCCCTATGTAATGAAGGAATAGCTAAAACGTGATGCATTAGAATATTAATTTATGCACAAAGAGTTATTTGCACAAATCGTCAAAGTAGGTTTCGCGTATGATGAAACTATTTTTACGCTTCACGTGGCAGCAGTAATTTTGTTCGTGCGGTTAGGTTTATGCATGCTGTATGCCGTTGTGGAGCGTATGATTTTTGCCAGGATGACTGAACAGCGGAATTGAACATTGGAGAGATTTAACTTACCGTGATCCGCGATCCGCCGCCATGACCCTCTACCGCGCGTGGGCTGGGCGCACAAGCTGATTGGTCCCGACGCGGAGGACCTATGTGCCGACGTACATGTACAGTATGTGGCGCAATCTATTGGCGTCAAGGGGGCCTGGGCATGCGCAGTGGAACGTGCGGTTGCGGATCACGGTAGCGGATCGCGGATCACGGTAAACTAAAACTCTGTATTAAGGTGGTTAATCTTGGTACGCCACTCAATGCGAATAAGTTACATCACCCGCCAATGTTCAAATGATAAGTTTTTGTAAATTTGTTTCATACAGGTCCAGCGATGGGATACCTGTGCCGGCGGTTTTCATGTCAGGCCGTACTGTTCGCATGTTCGGTAGCTGGCGGAGTTTCTCTTGGAGCGTGCTGCTTGACGGACGACATACGGCTGCTCACATTTCTTTACGGCTTCGTACAAGGTAACAGTGTTCTTGCTTAACCACTGCAAACAATTTCTCGACAATGTATTTAAATGTTAAAGCTTGTGGCGCTACTAGAGGAAATAATTTTATTAAAGCTTCTTATTGAGCTGGACGCAACACGGAGGTTATATGATAAATTTCTTATTCAACCAAAGGATTACGGTGGCTAACGGAACCTTTATTGACGTCATAACTTTATTCTTACATGTGACTCAGCCCTTGCTGGTTGAGCGACAATCGTGCTTATAGTTATTTTTTGTGAGCGGCGGCTTAGCCAAATAAATAAGTATATTTGTTTTACGATAGGTAAACTGACCAACTTCTCCGCCAAGCAACCTCTAAGTTATGTAAATAATTTGATAGTTTATAGTTTGACAGTTTATTTGGTTTCTTTCTTATACAGAAAAAAGGGAAGGAAATGCTAGAGGCTGCTATCCTGACGAGGCCGTTGATATGAGGGCCTAAAGCAGACAGCGAAATAGTTCCATAAGCAAGACTAAGTTTTGGCTGGCACTTAAGCTATGCTATGACGCGACTGCGTTAATGACTCCTATTTTAGGCTCCTCCTAGAGATCCTGCTTCGCGTACAATGACCCCTCAGTGACGTGCGCTTCCGCCGCGCTTCCAACCACAACACTG
The DNA here is from genome assembly GCF_055883805.1 of Amblyomma maculatum. Lineage (NCBI taxonomy): Eukaryota > Metazoa > Arthropoda > Arachnida > Ixodida > Ixodidae > Amblyomma > Amblyomma maculatum. The sequence continues at coordinate 17,239,134 of NC_139353.1, read as the reverse complement.
ATAAATGTATCTTTAGCAGAATCCTCCCATTGCATGGTATTTTTGTACATGCTTTACAGATTTCGCTTCGAAGCACAGTGAATAATATTATGTATGTTAATTCAAATCTCTGGCAGTTAAATGATTTGGGGTATGCTGCCTACATCAATTATTGTCACTATTATCTTATACGAAATGATTAGCAGTGTCGTAGGCTGCAACTATATCTTGATGACCGTAAAAATTATATATTAATTAAGCTGCATGAACGTACCGACATAGCCTAACGGTAGCGTGTCGACGTCAAGACCGAAAGGACTACTGTTAGAGTCTACTCTTACTCTATATAAATCTCCTATACAGCAAATTCCTTTACATTTCAATTATGATGCTCCACTAAATTTGGACGTCAAACTGCTCCAAGGAATTCGTAGTTTCTCCACATGCTGCCGCCTATTGCACAAGGGCTCTAATTTAGAGAGGTTCTATAACATTTGCGCATTAATAAGCTCTGGTATGTGAACCTTCTATGCCCGTTACTTTTATTTTCGACAAAACTCTTTAGTATATCACTGTATTGCAGTATATCACTGCCCCAGACATATGAATAATAACTCTGATATTAGCGGATGAATCTTAGTTTAAGATCCCTTCCATGCTATCACCAAGAAGTAAAAAAGAGGGCTCTTTATGTGCTTTATGATGATAAATGTAAACAACTGGAATTGTCCCAAGTGGCACGTGGTGCCCGGACATATTGACTGTTGGTGCAGTCTAATAATAAGCAACAACTTGCTTTCTAAAACGCCTTTTTATAAAAAATTGCGTTTGTTCCGATTTCCTGTTTACAAAAGAATGAGCACGTTAGCCACATTTTTGCTGTCAATATTTGAAACTAAACTGTCTGTGACTCTACTCGTAACATTACCGCAGGAGTGGCGATGTCCGGTAGCATCGTTGCAGTCAGCGTCCTAGTGTCTCAACACTTTGAGAGGTTTCGTGCGACGGCCTGCAGCGTCACCTTCTTCTTCTCTGGACTCAACATGCTCCTGGCGCCGCCACTAGCAGAGCTCTTCCGCTCTACGTACGGAATCCGGGGCACATTCTTGCTGCTTGGTGCCGTCACACTGAACGCGTGCCCTGCAGTCATCATCCTCCGAAGCCCAGACTGGATGAAAGAAAAAAAACGTTCTCCTGATCCAGGAGAGGATGGCGCATTGAAAGACATGACAGCTGTGCAGACCACAAATCAGCCTCTTCCTGATATTATGAGCAGGACAGTCGATGACCATAAAACTGAACACGAGGTTCAAAAGCTACAAGGCACAGACACTGCAAAAACACCACTTCCAGAAAGTGACAATGACCGCGCTAATCACCTGCGACTGCTCAGGCTGTGTTTGAAGCGACTAGTAACAAACGGCAAAAGCGACCGAACCATCGCTTCCATAGCACGACTGTTCCTCACCTTGCCGTTCGCCGTTCATGCTTTAACTTTCATTGTGCTAACTTTTGGGGTTGCAACGTTCATATTGCTCTCAGTAGACATTGCTAAAGACAGGGGAGTGCCACCGTCTAGCGCTGTGTTCCTTATGACTGTTTTTGCCATCGGCGACCTCACTCTCAGAGCCCTCAGTGGCGTCGTTATTGACACGGGACTGCTGAGCCTAGAAGCCGTGTTGTCTTTAGGCTTCTTACTTCAGGCCATTGCTTTCGAGCTTTTCGTTTGGCTGAGGACATTTCCAACGATGCTTGCCTGTTCCGTGCTCATTGGCGTCAGCAATGGATCTAAGGTGTCATTGCAAGCTCCTGCTCTGGTGAAAGATTTTGGGATTGAACCACTGTCTGTTCTTCTTGGCGGCGTACTTTTTTGTAATGGGTTGGCGCTCCTAACAAGACCAGCTTTGATTGGTACGTATAACTGTTTTAATATTTTACTATTATTTTATCTGGCGTTTATTTAAGGTTTTTGTATTATTATGTTTCAGCTTACCTGGCCTACAATTATAACATAATAATCTAGAATGATTTTCCGCGCACTTTTGGAAGAACATAAAAAACACTCATTATTTCAAGCCGACTCACAGTGCAGTTACATGAGTTCGCCTTGCACTCCCCTTACTGCTTGACATTCGGAAAGAAAATATATCCTTCAAAACTGAAAGTATTTGTAGTAGGCTTTTTTTTACATCATGTTCAGGAAGTTTGGAGCACTTTCAGGGGATGAAGCATAGGGTAGTCATTAAAGCTATAGCAAGAAGGCCTAGTTTGTATCCGCAGATGTAAAGTCATTTACCGCATCTTACAACACATATTACCTGACGGTGGTCTCGTTAAAAATTTGTGCCTGAAAATAACGATGAAGGAGTGGGGAAACATTGAAGTGAAAGAAAATCGGCATAAAAAACGAAGACAGCATGATTTGGGAGGACAAGCTGTTTTCTTCGCAAGTTTTATGCCGCAAGTTTTAATCACAGTGCAAGGAGTACGTACTGCTGTCTGCTAATCGTTCATTGAACATTCACACCTGCCTCATGTCATCGAAGAAGCTCCTCAAGATGAACGTTTATTGAGCCTAACTACTGAAGGTTTTCTTTGTGGAGCATTTTTGATAACGTTTCGATAAAGGCTGTAGTCTCAACTGCAATGCATATATTGTAGACAACGTTACTGCAAAGGTTTTTTTTTTTTTGCAGATGAAATTCGAAACTAGCCTGAAACCTTTCTGAATTTAAGTAACGTACTATTAGAAAATGCTTATATTTCTTCTCACGGAATGCTTATTCATTCGAATCTCGCAGGTTACTGCCGTGACATCCTTGGATCCTACGACCTTCTGCTTCACCTAGTGTCTTTGTCAAGCGTAGTGCTCTCCGCTGCATGGCTGGCAAAGAACCTGGCCCGGAAGAAAGAGCAACGATCAAATGTTTCGTAAAACGCGTGGTGCAGAGACTATAGAACAAGAACACTCCTTTGCTTGCAGGAAGTTTATATGCGGTTACCTAAATTTTACACCAGCTGCGGCATTACGTGCAGCGCTTCCATGCCTGTTTCGCACAAACTAGGAGACGCAGCCAAAAATGCAACCAAGAATGCGTACAGCTGCCGGTTATGATGATGGTATGCTTAGGTCGTTCGATGCTGACTGTCCACCTCATCAAGCGTGGAGATTCGCCAATTCACCAGACTCGACAGAACATTTCGCATTGCTTCGCTGCCGGAAGATATACTACTGACATTGCCTTATCTATGTGAAGCTATTGCTTATATGTGCGATAACTTTGCGCTTGTTCTCTAGCCATATTTATTCGCTCCACTGCAATACATAGTATTTTCAAGCCTTGTTCTTATATTGCAATGCGTGGTAACCTATGAATAATTTTTTTTCGTGATCCTATTTTGGCCTATTCTGTAGGTTTGTTGTTGTAATATTGTTGCTTAATGTCGCTGTGACGCAGACACAGAGAAGACAAAGCGTGACGAAAAGGTTTTTAGGCATCATGTGCTAGCCCATTGAAGAAAGTCGATTACGTAGCAGAGCTCAGGTCGTTGCTTTGGTTATCGGCAAAGTTAACCGAGCTGATCACATTCAGAAATGCGTCGTCGTCCAGGAGTGGCTTCGGGAGCATGTTGCACACGATCACGGGAAAGGCAATTCGCATCTAAATGCTTACGACCTGACTTGTAGTACGTTACAGTAATGTCGTACTTTTGAAGTCGTAGGCTCCATCTTGCGGGGCGCACCGAGGGGTCTTTGAGGATTGCCAGCACACAAAGCGCGTGATGGTCTGTTACTACTTTGAAGACCCTGACGTAAAGGTAGGGTCGAAACTTCGAAACAGGCCACACGATGGCGTGGCATTTCTTTTCAATGGCAGAGTACTTTGCCTCTTCCTCGGACAAAGCCCGATCAGCATAGGCGATCACATATTGTGTGTTCTGTATGTGTACCAGGACAGCGCCCAAAGCGACACTGCTAGCACCGATGTGCACTTCGATATCGGTGTTTTTATCTAAATATGTCAGAACATGAGGTGACTGCAGGTGGCGTTGAAGCTTTTGAAATATTTGCATTTGCGGTGCTCCTCACGTAAAACGCATATGCGCTTTGTAAGAAGTGTAAGAGGGGCGTCTATTTTCGAGAAGTTTTTCACGAAACGCTGGTAGTACGCACATAATCTATGAAAACAGTGAACTTCTTTCTTGTACCGCGGTGTCGGGAAATTAGCTATAGCAACAGTTTTTTTCAGGATCAGGCAGACAGCCGGCCTGGCTCACAACATGGCCTAAAAAATTCAGCTCTTTTTAAGCGAAACAGCTTTTCTCGGCTTTTAGAATAGGGCTTGATAATTGGATGACTTCTAGTGCCGCTGCTAGGCTACGAAGTTGCTCCTCGAAGTTCAGGGCAAATAAAATCATGTCGTCCGAGTGTACAAGACAAGTCGTTTACTTCATTTCTGCAAGAATGGTGTCTCTGAGTCTCTGAAAGTTTGCGGACACGCAGCAAAGGCCGAAGAGCATGACATAGAACTCGTATAGGTCGTCGGATGTAATGAAAGCTGTATTTTTGAGGTACCACTCATCGACTTCTATCTGCCAGTAGCCAGACTTGAAATCCACGGAGGAGAAGCACTTTGTGTTGCACAGGTGATGTAAGACGTCATTAATTCTGGGCAAAGGGTAAATATCATTTTTGTTATGTTGTTTAGCCGACAATAGTCAACAGAAACGTAGTGTGCCCTTTTTCTTCACAAGTACCCCAGGTGCAGCCCAGGGGCTTCGTGAAGGTCGAATGACATCATTATAGAGCATTTCTATGACTTGTACTCTGAAGGCAGTACGTTATGTTGCGAAAACCCGATAAGGCAACTGACAGAGTGGTCGAAAATCTTCGTCTGTAATGACGTGGTGCTTTGCAAGATGCGTTCGACCGACGCGTGTCGATCTGGAAAATGCATTAGAACAGCGACTGAGCAGGTTCCGTAGTTTTTGTGATAATTTGACGATAATGCAGGGTTTCGTGCGTACAGCCGCTCAGCGTTGTCGTAGGATTCTGTTGCCCGAAGCGCTAGTTAAACTGCGTGCACAGCTAGTGCACGCAGTTAGAGCGTCGAGGTATGCCATAGTTGTCCCTCTGTTCAGATGTTGGTGTTCGTTGCTGAAGTTTGTGAGAACATCAGCTTCGCCATTTTAAAAGAAAACAACTGCACTGGCAACTGCTACGCCTCTTTATATAAGCAGGTTCTGTTTGGTCTCGACAACACCTTCAGACACTTGCATTGATAATAAACTCACAGTCAACATAATGTCTGAACGTGGGGGCACACTCACATGGCCATCAATAATGTGAAGCGCAGCGGGGAGGCTGCTATTGGTATCGACGGCATTCTCAATCAAAAATCTTACCGAATGATTCTGTAGATCGATAATAGCGCCGTTTTTTATTAGAAACTCTATACCGAGGATGACGTCACGGGAACACTGGGCCAATACGACGAATGTCGCCGGAAAGGTTTGCCCTTGTACTGTAGTGCCCGCCGTGCACATTCCCGTGGACATTATTAAATGTCCTCCAGGAGTGCGTATTTGCGGGCCATCTCATGCTGCTGTGACACTGTAATGCACTGATACAGTTGGGCGCGCAAGTCAAGTGCTTTTTCGATGGTGGCTGCTTCAGTAATGAATTCACCTACCGTCGCTGGTAGACTTCGCACTAGGCCAGCAAGCAACTGCTATTTAACACCTTTCATTAAAAGGCGTACTTTATTATCTTCCGACATGGTCGGGCCTCTTCGGCGTACACCATCACAGTTTTGTTCAGATGCTGTATCGGCTGCTTGAAAGCAGTTCTGCATTTCCTTGCGAAGTGTGCTGGTGAATGTACGCAACAATGCTGCCTTGAATGCATCCCACGTTCAGATCCCCGATTCGTTATTTTAAAAACATGTCCTCGCAAAATATCCTAATGCGAAGTAAACATGGCACAGCTTGGAGTCAGCTTTCCAGACGTTGAAGACAGCCACCCGGTCGAACTGCTCCAGCTAGTCTTCGGGCAACTTAGACGAACCTTGGAGGCTAGCACAAATGTATCGCATTTATTTATCCAGACATAACAGCAGTCATTTTGTCCTCTTGAAGAATGTGTGCACGAGCTTTGCACTAACGAGTTTGTTGTGTGGTAAGCTGCAGTAGTGCGGGGCGCTGCGTGTACAGATTTTTGTGCCCCTGTATCATTTATTGTCCTCACAGTTTCTTTTTGGTTAAAGGCTTATATATTGTATGTGTAAGTGTGTGAAATTTTAAATATACCCACGGAAAAACAGTGCTAGCACGTCATAGCTGAATTTATTTGGCCAGAATTATCAAGAGCTACCTTTTTTTCTCAGAAAATATCTGTCACGAACTAAGCAATAAACGCTGTTTTTTCTTAGTAGGAAGCAGTAGTGTGGGCCCTGTTTATTTCAATTTTGCACTCCTGTACCATTTATCTTCATTTTCGATTGGTTATAAGCTTATCGAAGCCCTTCGTCTTTGAACAGTCTTAAATTAGGTGCTTTGGATGTGTTAAAATTGTCAGCATCACGTGTGAATGTTTAGGTTTCCAGCTGCTTTCTGACAGCGCAGTTTTGCCCTAAATTTAGAGATAAAAAAACAGCTTTACAGCGCACAGGTTTCTACAGCATAAATAAATGATGGTGAAAATACACAGCTCTTGCTTGGAAAATACGCTTAGCTCGTTAATTTCAAGGATGTTTGCTCTCAATATTTGAGCTAGCGAAAGATGTGCATTCAATGTATATCACGTACTTAAAGCTGAAATGTAAAAAAATGCTTTCCCAGCCCCGTAAAGCACGGTTTTGGCATTCTGATTAATCTACCGTTGACCAGATCTTGCTTTACTTTTAGCTTTGCTGACAGTTCAATCCTATTTCCTGACTTTAGGCCAGCGTTTATTAGTGCCAATAATTATCGCGTCCGCATGTTTCCAAGCAGAAGCATTAAGGAATGTAATTTATAAAACAAATAAAGCTGTCTACCCTAATCCCCCCCTTACGCCTCTGGAGAAAGCATACGAGACCGCGTTAACTGCACGTGCGCGTGATTGTGACTGGTCTAGATATTTATATTGGAAAGTCTTACCTTTGAGTCCAGTTCAGTTCAGTTCAGTCGTTTAGTCGTGTCCGACTCTTCGTGACCCAATGAACCACATCACGCCACGCTTTCCGGTCTCTCACTATCTTCCTAACATCGCATAACTTCATCTGCAGCGCCCAGAGGATGCCATCTAACCGTCGCTTTCGCGGCCTACCCCTTCTCCGGTGATCCTCAACCTTTCCCAACATCAAATCTTTCTCCAGCGACTCCTCTCTTCTCATCAGATGACCAAAGTAGCTGAGCTTTAACTTTAGAATTTGACCTTCTAATGAGCAGTCAGGGTTTACGGTCGACAATATCAACTGACTTGATCGTCTGGCAGTCTAAGGAACTCTCAAGAGTCTTCGCCAGCACCACAATTCAAACGCGTCAATTCTTCGGCGGTCAGCCTTTTTCACAGTCCAACTCTCGCATCCATACATCACAATTGGAAAGACCATAGCCCGAGTTATACGGACCTTGGTTGGCAGACTAATGTCTCTGCTCTTTACTAGGCGGTCAAGGCTAACCATTGCTCTCTTTCCCAGAAGCAGGCGCTTCCTAATTTCATGGCTGCAGTCTCCTTCCGAGGTAATCTTGGAGCCCAAGAAGAGAAAATCTGTCACAGCGTCCACTTCTTCTCCCTTGATGCTCGAGGACTCGATAGGGCAAGATGCCATGATCTTCGTCCTTTTAATGTTCACTATACGCCCAAACTTCTCACTCTCTTCTTGTACGCGCATCAGAAGTCTCTTGAGTTCCACTTCACTTTTTGCCATTTGAGTGGTATCATCAGCGTATCTAAGGTTGTTGATACGTTTTCCAGCAATTTTCACGCCAGCTGAAGACTCGTCCAGACCAGCCTTCCTCATGATGCATTAAGCATATAGGTTAAATAGGCAGGACGACCGTATGCAGCCTTGTCTCACTCCTTTCTCAATCGGAAACCAATCAGTAAGACCATGCCCAGTTCTGACTGTGACCTCTTGAACTTCTTAGAGGTTCCTGGGAAGAACGATGAGGTGAACTGGCACTCTCATCTCTTGGACAGCTTGCCACAATCTGCTGTGATCTACGCAGTCAAACACTTTCGCATAATCAATAAAGCAGAAATAGATGGGTTTCTGGAACTCTGCTTTTTCCATGATCTAGCGAAGGTTGACAATCTGGTCTCTAGTTCCTCTGCCCTCGTGAAACCCTGCTTGCACGCCCGGAAGCTCCCGATCCACATACTGCTGCAGCCTACTTTGTAGGAGTTTTAACATCACCTTGCTAGCATGCAAAATAAGTGCGATTGTGCGGTAGTTGGAACAATCTTTGACACTTCCTTTCATTGGAATGGGGATGTAAACTGACTTCCTTCAATCCTGGGGCCACTGCAGGGTTGTCTAAATTTGTCTAAAGGGATGTTAACAGCGGCATGATTGAGGTTTGGAAGCAACTCAGCTGTGGTGCCATCAATTCTGCTGGCTTTATTCTTAGCAAGGCTGGCTAACGCCCATTCAACTTCACTCTTCAGGATGCCCGGATCGAGATCAGTAATCACAACCGTCTTATTTTGGGTTTGCACATCCGGGTCCTTCTTGTACAGTTCTGTTCATTCCTGCCACCTTTTCTTTATCTCTGAGGCTTCAGTAAGGTCCCTGCCTCATTTGTCCTTTATCACACCCAGATTAGCACAGAAGCTTCCTTTGATATATTTGATTGTCTTATACAGAGCTCTTGTGTTCCTCAATTTGCTGTTCTCCTCAATTGCTTGGCACTGTATGTTCAGGAAGGCATTCTTATCTCTCGTTGCTATTTTCTGAAAATCCGCATTGAGAACCTTGTATCTTTCTCTTTCCCCCATAACGTTTGCCATCTTCCTTCCCTCAGCTATTTGCAAAGCCTCTTCAGATAATCAGTTTGCTTTCTTGCATTTCTTTTGCTTTGGAACTACCTTAGTACCAACTTCTTGTATTATATCACGAACATCAGTCCACATCTCTTCAGGCTCTCTGTCTTCTAGGTCTAATTATTGAAATCGATTCCTCACTTCTCCAGCATATTCTGATGTAATTTCATCCAGATCATACCTGAAAAGCCTTCTAGTTTTCTGCGGTTTTCTCGATCCAAGCTTAAATTTGGTAACAAGAAGCTGATGATCGGTGCCACAATCGGCCCCAGACCTTTTTTTTACTGCTTGTATAGCGCTTCTCCATCTCTGCCGGCACAGAATATAATCAATCTGATTCCTGTACAGACCGTCCGGTGAAGTCCATGTGTACAGGCGCCTCTTGTGCTGTTGAAAATGAGTATTCGCTATGGTCAGGTTGTTTTCTTGAGAAAACTCTACTGCCTCTGCCCAGCTTCATTTGACTCACCAAGACCGAACTTGCCTGTATTTCTGGATATTTCTTCACTCCCCACCTTAGCATTCCAGTCTCCTATGAGAAAAAGGACGTCTGATGATGGAGTGCGGTCTAAAAGGCATTGCAGGTCAGCATAAAATCTCTCAACGTCAGCTTCTTCAGCAGTAGTGGTTGGTGCATAGACTTCGATAACTGTTATGTTGAAGGAGTTACCTTGGATCCGAAGTGAAACCATTCGGTAATTTTTGGGCTGTATCCTTTGCACTGCTTTGCCCATTCTTCTGTTTACTATGAAAGCGACCCCATTCCTTCTGGATAAAAGACATAATGGTCACCGGAAATAAATTCTCCCATTCCGGTCCACTTGAGCTCGCTGATACCCAAGATATCAATGCTCACTGAGCTCGCTGATACCCAAGATATCAATCCTCAATCTGTCCATTTCTTGCTTGACGATATCCAGTTTACTTTGCGTCATAGATCTTACATTCCATGTTGCTATTTGATATATCTCCTTGCAACTTCGGACTTTCCGGTCGCTTCCCGACACATCCACAACTGAGCGTCCTTTTGGCTTTAGCCGAACCGCTTCATTCGTCCTGGAGCTACTAGGAATCGCCTTTTGTTCATCCCCAGTAACATGTGGGACCCCTTCCAACTTGTGGGGATCATTTTCCGGCGCCCTATCATTAATGCTATTGTGACTGGCCAAAGGGTTTTCTTGGCAGGAAATACTGGAGTGGGTTGCCATTACCTTCTCCAGTGAATCACATTTTGTTAGAACTCTCTGCCGTGACCTGTCTATCTTGGGTGGCCCTACACAGCAGAGCTCACGACTTCATCGAGTTTCGCAAGCCCCTCGGCCACGACAAGGCAGTGATTCATGAAGGGGCAGTCCAGTTAGACTTGATCAAATATTATAGTTATCGAGACAATACGTGATAGAGCCACGCCACCAAAGCCTGCTGGGCGTTCTTGTCAGCCATGATGTCTCACATTTTTATATTTTTTGCCTGCTAATAGAATAATTTTTGCTCAGCGCAAAAAACAGAGACCGGGGAAGAAACACGCACAGACACACGAATGCTTTCCCGGTCTTCTTTTTTCGCGCTGTGCAAAAAGCTCTACGCTCACTAACTGGACAGTATTCACTTCTGATAATACAACATGTCATAAAATTACATGCAATCGACAACGATACAGAGAGAACCGGTCAAGGTTAATTAATTGGTTCACAGGAAGGGAAAGGCGCAGTAACTGTCACACTTGCTTTGTGGACACCCGAACCGCGCCGTAGGGGAAGGGAGGAAGTTGGGAATGAAAGTGGAAAGAGAGAAAGAGGAGCCGTAGTGGAGGGCTACGGAGTAATTTCGACCACCTGGGGATCTTTAACGTGCGCTGACATCGCACAGCACACGGACGCCACTTCGTTTCGCCTCCATCGAAACGCAGCCGCCGCGGTCGGGTTCGAACCCGGGAACTCCGGCACAGTAGTCGGGCGTCTTACCACTGCACCACCCCGGCGGGGCGACCGGTCAAGGTACAGCGCGAGTTTTCTTTATAAAAACCAACCTTGCTTTTGGGGCTGCACGTCTCTACAAGTGAAACCAAATCACCGTGTTGTTGTTACGAACTTTATTTTTCCACCGATGTAGGAGGCCCCCTACTCCCCGCCCCCGGCACGCAGGCCTATGGGACGGAGGCCGGGGCCTCCGCGACTAAAGACAGGCGAAGTGACAGTGTTTCTTCGCGGCTTCAGCCGCCAGGCGGACAGCTTGCTGCTGGTTGGCGGGGGACTCGCTCCGCAGTAGCAGTTCCCAGGCTTCTCTACTGTTTATGTTTTCCTTGGCGCCAGGGGAATCAAGGCATTGCCAGATTATGTGATCAAGAGTACCCCTTTCTCCGCAGGTTTCGCATCTATCGTCCGCCTTTTCCTCCACTTGCGTGTGGAAAAGCCAGACGGGACTTGGGAAATTCCCAGCTTGCAGGCGCCGCCAAGCGACGGCCTCCTTGTTAGTTAGCGTTCGGTCCGGTGGTGGCAGGGACCTTCTGCTAAGTCTGTAGTGTTCTAAAATTTCCTTATAAGTTTGCAGCCTCTCGTCCATCCCATCGCAATCAGGCGGCTCTACGGCTGCCCGGAAGTAGAGAGCTCGGGCTAGCTCGTGCGCCGCCTCGTTGCCGGGGACGGACTCGTGCGCGGGGGTCCAAATAATTCGAATCTTTCTTTCAAGTTTTCTTTTCTCTAAAATTTTGGCTGCCTCCGTCGAGACCCTCCCTTTTACAAAGTTCCAGACAGCTGTTTTGCTGTCACTAATAACTATGCTGGCTTCCGTTCCAACGCAAGCGAGCGCTATTGCAACTTCTTCAGCCGTGTCTACATTTCGGCTTCTAACGGACGCGGCGGCGGCGGGCACGCCGCGGCCGTTGACGACCACAGCCACCGCCGCCCCCGACTTCCCGCTAGCCGCGTCCACGTAGGCGACCTCCCCCGGCTTCATTTTCCCCGCTTTCTTTGCGAGCGTCTCGGCCCTCTTTTGTCTCCTCTCCTTGTTGTACGTAGGGTGCATGTTTTTAGGTAGGGGGGGCACTATTATATATTCGCGACACTCTCGTGGAATGTCTACTTTGTGGCTTGTTCCTCTATCTGACTGCAGTCCCACCCAGCCGAGGATGGTTCTGCCCGTGGTGGTTCTGCTTAATCTTTCTAGTTGCGCCATGCTAAAGTGAATGTTACAGTGAAGACAAAACAGCGCTAAAAGCTATTACTTTTTTAAGAGCAGACCCTTTAGAAAATAACTTTCCCGTCAAGGTCGTTCAGTGGTTAGGGCGCTCGACTGCGGGATCGAAGGACGCGGGATAAAATTGCGGTCAGTTCATCCTTTTCGATGGAGATGAAAGGAAAGCGGAGGTAAACGGTGTGATATCAGTACAGGTTAAAGAAGCCAAGCTGATCGAAATTTCTGGAGTTCCTACGGCGTCTCTCGGGCGATTTTGGAGTATTGTTTCAAAATTATCGCTTGAAAACAAGCAAACATTAAAAAAAGCCCAGTAAACGCTGTTTTATGGGGTCTGTAAGTTCGAATAAGAAAACTAATCTCGTGCTTAAATATCTTCGCCTCGATATAGAGCGTGAGTGTTAAGCGTGTTGACGGCAGAACATCAATCTTTTTTTTTTTTTTTGCTTGAACAGGTTACCATGCACATTGCGCATGGGGTGTGAGTTTTATCTGCTATTTTCAATATGGTAGACGATAAACACATGTTTACAGTAAGCACGTTTGTCCAAGGGCGAGCGGTCCACTTGTGATCTGAGTGTTTGCTGAACGTATCTCCAAATGGGACCGATTCTACGTGTCCTCGCTCCGGATTTTTGCTCAGTTTCTGCTCACGTAGGCCAATGATTCAACCTTTACCGGGCCTCTTCATGGGCACGGTGAGTCCTCTTGTCACTCATTTGCTGCACTTTTCGTTTTAGAGACCAGAGCTACTGAGTGAGTGGTTTGGTTCGGGTTATAGGTATTTGGTGTGTACCGATTCTGAAGCCAAATGGGCTATCAGATTCAGTTTTCCGAAAGGTTTAGGGGTAGTGCGCGTCTGTTTGTATTTGTAAGTGAAATTTTCTAGATCCTTATGTCTATATATGTTGTACGGAAAAACACAATTTGTTGAAAGGCTAACTAAATGATAAATTTGCACTGAGCCAGAATATTATTTAGGTCGAATGAAATCTGCTGATGGACTGTGTCGAAGCAACAAAAAGTAGACGAGAAAATAATAATCGTTAGTTCACTGGCCCCGCCGGGGTGGTGCAGTGGTAAGACGTCCGACTACTGTGCCGGAGTACCCGGGTTCGAACCCGACCTCGGCGGCTGCGTTTCGATGGAGGCGAAACGAAGAGGCGTCCGTGTGCTGTGTGATGTCAGCGCACGTTAAAGATTCCCAGGCGGTAGAAATTATGCCGTAGCCCTCCATTGCGGCTCCTCTTTCTCTCTATCGACTTTCACTCCCACCTTCCTCCCTTCCCTTACGGCGCGGTTTAGGTGTCCACAGAAAATAAGTGAGGCAGTTACCGCGCCTTTTCCTTCCTATGAATCAATCAGTTGGTTCACAGGAAAGAGAGGGTGCAGTATCTGTCACACTTGCTTCAGTACCGGCATGTCACCTGGCGATGCCGCCGCTAAGCCATATTCGTGGTCCTCGACTCGAGCAACACGTAGATCCCGTACGCGTGTTTCTCGTCCACGCCAATGCATTTCCCCACGAACTCAAATTACGAACGTTTCACTAATGTGTTGGCGTTAAAAGTTCGTTCTGAACTTGATGATCGTTTCCCTTGCCACAAACCTACCCGCTTAACCCATTATAACCATATTTAGCATCATCGGTTGCTCCATGACGATTTCTTTCACTCATCATTTTGGGTATTCCCACGCCTTGACAGTGTTTTCAAAATCAAAAGCGTCGCGTGAAAAACTTCATCCTTTGCCACGCCTTTCCTTCCATAAATAATCACAAATTGAAACGATTACCTTCTGTATCATGACTTACATAAATAAATTCGACATCAGTTCATTAAAATATTAGGTAAATAAATATTATTTTTTTTTGTTCTATTTGTGTTCTGCTCAATGTGATTTGTTCGTGTTTCAAATTTTTTTCTTCTGTGTACAATATTGCTTCTTTCGTTATGTTGATTTCGCGTAGTGTTTTGCGAAGTGCGTACTGTTATTCCACCACATTGATAGTTGTTGGCTATTTATTGCCTTTTACTAAGCTCGTTCATTGTGCAGCTTTTCACTCTGAATGTTCCCTCTTCTATTTCATGTTTTGAATTTTTCCGTCACCTTCGTGACGAGGGTGACGAGCGTTCAGGGGTTTGAATGGAATAAACAAAATTCGTGCATTCCCAAATCTCCGCTTTTTATTGTATGACACGACCGCGTTAATAACTCCTGTCAGAAGCCTCGCTTTCTGATTTGCTTTCGCGATCATGCACTTCTCTTCGTACTTACATGGCACCCTTAATTTGTGCCTCTGATATAGCATATTGCCACCTAGCGTTGCCAGGTGGCGCATGACTGAGTGAAGGACGACGAAGTGTCGCTTGTGGGTTTTGCGTCTGTGCTGCTCACCGCTGTTGTATCGGAGCTAACCCCTTGATATCCTTGATATCCTCAAATACCTTGTACGTGACATTCTGGTGGAGCTGCTGGGTTAGATCACCTATGCAAGAGTCTCCATCTGAAAGACGTCGCGCCAGCCCTGTGCCATTGGACACCCCTGTGTATCGCTGCAGTCGACGGCTCCAGGGACTGCCTCCGGAGTTTCAGCCATCACCCGCCGCCATGACCTCTAGTGCTTCTGCTCAGCAGGTAACGGGCGTCGCACCGGCCTGTAACTACACCTTGCAGGCCTGTCGGGTACCGAAGTCTTTCCATGGTGACCTCTTTGAGGATGTGGAGGACTGGTTCCTTCAGTTTGAGCGTGTCGCTGCTTTTAACCAGTGGGACGATACTGCCAAACTAAGGAACGTCTACTTCAACCTTGAGGATGGCGCCCGGATCTGGTTCGAGAACCGAGAGCAAATGTTAACATCGTGGCGGGAATTCCGTCGTCAACTGCTCGAGGCCTACACTAGCGCGGATCGTCGCGAACATGCAGAACGTGCCATTCACTCCCGCATCCAGATGCCGAATGAGAGTGTCCAAGCGTACGTCGAGGACATGATGCGCCTCTTCAGGCGAGCCGATCCCGCCATGTCCGAGGACAAAAACGTCAGGCACTTGATGCAGGGTTTGAAAGAGCAACTGTTCGCAGGCCTTGTGCGCAACCCACCGTCGACTGTAAATTGATTCCTTGCGGAGGCCGCCACAATCGAAAGGGTGCTCCAACAACCTGCCGCGGCTTATAACCGACCTCTCCATACTGGCACAACTGCGGAGTCATTTGCATCTTCCGAGCGGCATCCTGATGCTTTGCGTGAACTAATTCGCAGTGTCGTGCGCGAAGAACTGAGGAAGTTCTGGAATCCCATGCAGCAATCGCCAGCTTCCATTTCTGCTATAGTGCAAGAGGAGGTACGACAGGCGCTCAAGAGCCCTCTTTCGCCTATAGTTACGAGCCCACCATTGCTGTCGGGGACCGAAAACCGTCCCACATATGCGGAAGTTCTGCAGAGTCAGGCTCCCCCTTCACCGCCACCCATTCGCGCGCCGCCTCCAGTTCCGCTGCCCTCGGTGCAACCAGTGCAGTACCTCGACGAACGTCCCCTGCCCCGACGCAAAGCCGACATTTGGCGCACGCCTGACCGCCGTCCACTCTGCTTCCACTGCGGTGAACCAGGCCATCTCTACCGGGATTGTCCTTATCGACGCCTCGGTCTTCACGGCTTCCGCATCGACGCGCCTCTTCCCCGGTTTGGTCAACGACCCCGAGTTATTGAAGAGTACCTGGCGGAACAGCGTTCATCTCGTTCGCAGCGTCAGTCCCGCTCCCCTTCACCAAGGCGCTCATCGACGTCCACCCAAGGTTCCTAGCGAGAGGGGCAAGGCCGCTCGTCTAGCCCTGGTCGGGAAAACTGAAAACAGAGACCTTCGGGGTCGAGGCCGCTGGTAGTCGCTGCGTTGAAGACCTCCCGTCGTCGCCGCTTCGATCCGACCGCGAGCTGCTGGTACCGTCTCCTAGGGAAGCCAAAAGCGTTTCTCTGGACATTCCTGTTATTTTAGACGGTCGTACTCCAGTCAATGCATTAGTGGACACCGGTGCGGATTATTCGATTTTGAGTGGTCGCTTGGCGACTGTTTTGAGGAAGGTGCTCACTGCTTGGCCAGGTGTGTACCTTCGAACCGCCGGTGGTCATATAGTTACCCCAAAGGGGATGTGCACGGCTGGTATTCAGATTAACAGATATACGTTCGTCGTTAGTTGCGTCGTTTTGAGTGACTGTTCCCGTGACCTTATCCTCGGCATTGACTTTCTGCGAGAATACGGAGCAGTTATCGACCTGCGAAACAGACGCGTCACATTTTCGATGGGACAATCTGCCGAAAGAGATAGTAGCAGTCCTTGCAATGCCGCACTTCGCGTTTCCGCCGAGAGCGTCTCGCTGCCGCCGCGAAGCAGTGTTCTTGTGGAAGTTACCTGTGACGATTTCCGTGCCGGCGATGCTGTAGCGGTAGCGAACCATTCACTCCTGCTTGCTCAAGGCATCTGCGCTGCTCGAAGTTTATTGTCGCTTCACAATGACCGGACTGCACTCCTTGTCACAAATTTTTCTAATGAGCACCGGCACTTGTTTCCGGGAACTGCTATCGCTTTCGCTGACCCTGTTACGCACGATCCGGTATGTTTTACATCCACGGCAGTCGAAACTAATGAGCCATCTCTTGACAACATCGACATTAACTGCCACTTGTCGAAGAAGAAGCGGCGGGCCTTAGAGCTACTGTTGCTGGACTTCAAGCACTGTTTTGCTTCTTCCTCGAAGGTTCGTCAAACGCCTATCACACAACATCACATCATTACTTATGAAGACGCTCGCCCTGTACGACAGCAGCCTTAACGTGTGTCTGCCAAAGAATGAGAAGTGATCCAGACGCAGGTTCAGGAGATGCTGGATGATGGTGTTGTGCAGCCTTCACAAAGCCCGTGGTCTTCACCAGTAGTCCTGGTCAAGAAGAAAGACGGCACTCTTCGGTTTTGCGTCGGCTATCGGAAATTGAATAATGTGACAAAGAAAGATGTATACGCATTGCCGCGCATCGATGACTCACTGGACAGATTGCGACGTGCGAAGTATTTTTCATCTATTGATTTGAAAAGCGGCTATTGGAAAATCGAAGTAGACGAAAGAGACCGATAAAAAACCGCATTTGTCACTCCAGATGACCTATATGAATTCAAAGTACTCCCATTTGGATTGTGCTCTGCCCCAGCTACATGCCAAAGGATTATGAACACCGTCCTCACTGGCCTCAAGTGGCAGATCTGTCTTGTGTACTTGGACGACGCAGTTGTTTTTTCCGAAACATTTGACCAACACCTCGAACGCCTTCGAGCTGTACTGGAAGCGCTCTGTTCTGCTGATCTCACGCTGAAGCCCGAGAAATGCCACTTCGGGTATACAGAACTCAAGTTCCTTGGCCATGTTGTGAGCGCCGATGGGGTGCGCCCGGATCCCGAAAAGACTGCTGCCGTCGCACGGTTTCCCGTTCCAGCTAACAAGAGGGCTGTTCAGTGCTTTCTCGGCCTGTGCGCATATTATCGGCGGTTCATTGCGGACTTCTCTCAAATTGCGGAACCTCTAACGTGCCTCACAAGGAAGGACACCGCCTTTGTGTGGAACTCTGAGCAGCAGACGGCCTTCTCTTAGCTTCGCGAGCGCCTTCAAACATCCCCTGTTCTGGCGCACTTCGATGAAGCGGCTGACACAGAGGTGCACACTGACGTCAGTAGTATCGGTCTTGGCGCGGTCCTTGTTCAGCATCAAGACGGGATTGAGCGAGTAATAGCCTATGCTAGCCGCACACTCTCTCGCGCCGAAACGAACTACTCTACCTCGGAAAAGGAATGCCTGGCGGTCGTGTGGGCCACTATGAAGTTTCGCCCCTATCTTTACGGCCGACCATTTAAAGTCGTCACGGACCATCATTGTTTGTGCTGGCTGGAAAATCTGCGAGACCCATCGGGACGACTTGCACGCTGGAGTTTACGACTTCAGGAATTTGACATAACTATTGTTTATAAGTCAGGCCGCAAACACGAAGACGCTGACGCGCTGTCACGAGCCCCCGTTGACACTGACGATGCTGCAGCTGATGGCGACAATGGCGTTCTAGGAGCTCTCAGTGCATCTGAGCTCAGGGATCGACAAAGAGCTGATCCAGACATCCTTCCATTCATCGATTATCTGGAAGGGCGTGATACGCCGCTCCCTCGACGCCTATCTCGGCACATTGGTTCATTCTGTATGCAGCAAGGCGTCTTGTATAAAAGAAACTCCCAAGGCCAAGAAAGAGCTTACCTTCTGGGAGTACCATGCGAGCTCCGTGCGGATATTCTACTTGCTTGCCACGACGAACCGACGTCTGGTCATTTGGGTTACTCACGGACGCTTGCTCGCGTCCGCAACATGTATTACTGGGCAGGACTCTCCGCAACTGTGAAACACTATGTAAGAAGCTGTCGCGAATGCCAGCGCCGTAAAACACCGCCCCTGAAGCCTGCCGGATTTCTCAAGCCCGTTAGAGCACCACGTATTCCGTTCGACCAAATCGGCATGGACCTCCTTGGCCCTTTCCCTTTGTCACAGGCGGGAAACAAATGGATAGTAGTCGCTACTGACTACCTGACTCGATACGCTGAGACAAAGGCAATCCCTCATGCCACAGCTTCTGAAGTAGCCGAGTTTTTCATGCATAACATAGTCTTGCGGCATGGCGCCCCTTCGTATGTCATTACCGACAGAGGGACAGCTTTCACTTCGCAGCTCATCGATCACATATTTGAGTTGAGTTACACGACGCATCGCAAGACCACACCGTACCATCCGCAGAGCAATGGTCCCACCGAAAGGTTAAATAAGACGATTGCGGACATGTTGTCAATGTACGTCGATGTGCAGCACAAGACCTGGGACGAGGTGCTGCCGTACGTCACATTTGCGTATAATACAGCCCAACAGGAAACAACGCGCTTCACACCATTTCGAATTGTGTACGGGCGTGAAGTTCAGAGCATGCTCGATTCCATGCTTCCGTGCCCAGATGATGACCAGCTTCCGCCAGGTGCCCAGCAGGATGCCATCCGCGCTTAGAAAGCCCGCCAGCTTGCCCGTGTGCACATCGGGCGGCAGCAGACCTCTGACGCGCACCGCTACAACCTCCGGCACCGCCAGGTTCACTACAAACCTGGGGACCAAGTCTGGGTGTGGACACCAGTTCGCCGTCCAGGCTTGTCAGAGAAACTCCTTTCCCGCTACTTCGGGCCGTACAAAGTGTTGCGTCGTGTGAGTGATGTCAGTTATGAAGATATTCCAGACGGCGCCGCACTTTCAAAACGTCGAAAGCCCAGCTCGGACATTGTGCACATTGTGCGGCTAAAGCCGTACTACCAACGATAACGCACGGCCACCTCCTGTGACGACTCTCTTACTTTGCACACCGTTCTCAACGGCCGTCTTCACTTTCTTTTTCCATTTTTTTTCGGAAGGGGGAGTAATGCCACCTAGCGTTGCCAGGTGGCGCATGACTGAGTGAAGGACGACGAAGTGTCGCTTGTGGGTTTTGCGTCTGTGCTGCTCACCGCTGTTGTATCGGAGCTAACCCCTTGATATCCTTGATATCCTCAAATACCTTGTACGTGACAATATGTAAATATTTGTCAGTTGTCTCTTTTTTCTCTTCATGAACTCAGTTTCCTCGCTTCGGGTATGCTTCTCTGCGACAGAATTTGCCGGATATGTACTAAATGCCGCCGGGCCAATTCGAACGTTCCGAGGCTTCGGCAGGCCGGATTTGTATAAACTACTCGAATAAACAATAATGTGATTATTACTGAAGCGAAAGCTTCACTACGCCTTGTAAAACCAAGGTCATCGTGCCGAGCGCAGGCCACAATTGCGCATGCACTCCGTCTTGTTCGTCTTCTTGCTCCCTTCTGCCTTCTTGGCGTCTTCCCTCCATCCTTGTATATAAGATTAGGAGGTGACAGCAATGGCTGGTGTGCCGCGCAGTTACTGTAGCCTCGGCCAAAGAAACCCTAGACTGAGTCACCCCCCCCCCCCCCCCACATACACACACACACTGACAGCAAGAAATAATGATGTTTTGTCCCCCTCCTCCTCCTCCTCCTCCTCCTCCTGCTCCTCCCCCTAATCTTCTTGCTTCATGTCTTCTTCTTCCTTCTCTCATCTTTTTCTGTCATCATATTTTCTAAATAAAGAGCTTTACAAAGTGTAATCATTGTGTAATGAAGCTTTCACTTACACAGTAGGCTTATTGAAGCTAATCCATAAGATATTTCAATGATAGTAATATAGTAACAATAATGACAACAAAAAGTATATTATATACTGCTACTACTAGTAATAATTTATTGCCATTATATTCAATTACACACTTCAACAAGCCCGTTTAATTCACAAGCGGCTTGTAGGAAAGGACTTGGCCCGACAAGTTGGCGCGGCAATACACAGGTTTTTTATGTATTTAATATAGACAAAAGCAAAGTAACATGAAAAGGTTCCCTGTTTCTGACAGGTAAAGGGAAGGAAAAGACACGACAAATAACGTGAAAGGAAAAGACACTCCCGACCATTAAATAAACAAATAAATAAATAAATAAATAAATAAATAAATAAATAAATAAATAAATAAATAAATAAATAAATAAATAAATAAATAAATAAATAAATAAATAAATAAATAAATAAATAAATAAATAAATCCCGTGGAAAACGTTCCTGTGAGACACACCTGTCAGTGAAAAACCCGCCATGAAGATTCAAATCGAATGTAGTTTTCTCTAACAGGTCTATAGATGTAGCAGAAAAAAAATATATTCATCTCACACGCCTTCTATAACATGCATAGCATTCAATCATAGGCTACAAAATTACGTTTCAAGATTGTTTAACGTGAATATAAAGCAGCAACTTGATATAAGCCCTCCGAACGCCCCTGCTTGGCCTACTCTTGCCTATATGAGTAGGGATGAAAGGTTCCCAGCTCCGAGTTTTATCTCGCACTCCCATTTCGCAGCTGTCAACGAGGCTAGCAGTGTATACCACCACTGTGCCTGCAATCCACGTGATATGCCAACTCCGTAGTATGAGAAGTATGCTTGCGCGATATTTCGCTCACAATGCGCACAACTACCGCCAACGCACTCTCGTCCTCTTGATTTCACCTTGCACATCCACTTTTACCTCTTCTGCCCTGTCATCATCTCTCTAGGAGCATCCCGCTCCATCGCCTTTCATTCTTTTCCTTCTATGGGGTACAATCCTGTGTTGTCACCACAGCCTGCTATGTGATGGCCACATTTAATGTATGGTGTGCTAGTATAAATACATTTTTGTGTTATAAGATAAATGAAGGACGAGAACACCAATAAACAAAGAGACCCCAGACATTCTCGATGAAAGGTTGCTTCAATGTGAGCAGATATCGTTAGTAGAAATTAGAAAACGTATTGTTGGGCCTTGTCACTGAATAAGTATTTTCGAACTATATTGCGTCAAAAACGTTTGGAGTGAAGAGGTGAATAAAAAATATTCGCCTTGTAAAACAAACCGATTGCCTTTTTAATCAGCGCATATGCAAGGACTATATGCCTGTATAAACTGCAGCATAAATTGTGAGCTGGCGCCTTCGAAAAAGTTGGTTATTAGTGTCGCACGTGGCATGGTATGCCGTCATGTCTAAACCGTCGGATGGTTCACGCTGTTAGGGAATGAAGGGCCATAGTGAAGGGCCCCGAAAAAGAATTTCGACAGTCCGGAGAACCTTACGTACCGTTACGCAGCACAACATGCGCTTCGAATCCACTGAAACGCGGTCGCCACAGCAATCCTTCAGACTCGGGTGGTCAGGCTGTATAAGTCAGGCGTAATTCCGTCCTCTCAACGGTAGGAACCTGCAGCTTTTCTCCTCACCAGTTGCCTCTTAGTGGGTTAAACTGCAATTAATTGCTGCTGAGAAGTGCTTCTGAACGCAATTTAAAGATAATAGACACTCACGCAAGGCGGGAAATGATTGCGGTGTTGGTAATTGGATAGTGTAAGCAGTGTCATACCGTCGCCTCCCGACTCTGTTCACGGCTGGTTCTACAGCTATCAAGAATGAAAAACATCACATAATGCAACCTAAACGGGGTCACTATCATGAAAATATGTTAGTAGTTTATTTGAAAGTTGTGAATTGTAAAAAAAAAGATTTTAGAAAAATGTTGGACTTAGTAGATTCGAATATATGTCTCAGTAGTAGTGTTAATTACTGGCGCCACAGAAGCGACGGGAATGGCGGGCTTTAAATACGCTTTTATTCGTTTGGACAATGTTTTCGCTATTTGTCACCAGATGATGCTGCTCAGAGGACCCTACCGTTGAGAGAACGGAATCACGCATAAGCGAGCGCATAACCGTGAGGCTCCGCAGAGTGTGGCTCTAATTTCAGCCGTGATGCACGTGGCATAAGCGGCGCAACGGCCTCGGTGCTGGGGAAACTGAAGACAGCAGGAATTAAAGATGAATATTATTACAGGGTCAAAGAATCGCAGAGTGTTTGTCAGTTGGTGGCACATTATTAGTATAGATTTAGAGCAAACGCAAGGAAAGAAAGAAGCCTGCACGCCGCGAGTGGGTGGGCATAAGGACCCAACACGGCTGAAGTGTTGAGGTGAATTGTAATGGGGGGCTCCTAATTTTGTGGCAGCTGGGTTTCTGTGACGTGACGTGACATTGTACATAGATATTCCGCTTCGGTAACGGTATTCGGCCAGTTTACCATGCGTTTTTAGGCTTAGCACTACTATTTTCGCTACGCGATTGGATGCAGCTTCACTGTAGCGAAGGGTTTATTGAATCTGAGCATATATATAAAAATTGTTTTATGTAGCACACTGAGAAAGTTTCCAAAGAATACGCCACTTGCACCACTTGCACATTATGAGCCGTAAACGACGTACTTGCGCACACCTCTGTCTGCCAAAGCGTTTCTATAAAAGCTCGAGAAATTTTGATGCGCTGTTCAAATAGCAAAATCTTGAACCCAAAAGTCGCAAATCACCCACAGGGTCAGAAAAAGCAATATGGTTACACTTGTCACATGGCACCCTGTTTGCAGTTACGACTTTGCAAGTAGTTGCGGTCCGATGCAGAGAGGAGATATTGCACGATGTATAATACCCATCAAGCGGACAAATCGCTGTAAAGTTCACTCGCAGCAGAAGAAACTATTTGCATTCGGTTATATACAAATTCATACGGCGGCGTGCTGTGCGCAAGCGAGTCGGAATGCATTATACATAATTACACGCGAGTGTCACAAAGAAAAGCCTCAAGACTGGTAGTGTGGATAAAAAGTATATCGTAGGCGATGCCACCACACGAAGCAATGGTTCATAGTGTGTCGGCATTGGACGGACCGTGGATTCTCAGAAACGTGTTAACAGAATCTTCACATATTGAAACGCGCGAGAAAGTATAAATTGTTCCATTTAAAGATAACACCAGTGAAACAAGCTCCACGTCGAATGTCACATATGCCAGATTGACGAGCGCGAGTTGGCCATCAAGTGGTTGTGTCCATCGGGCTCCCGGAGCGTCCGGAGTGGCTGATCGACCGGCTGGCTCCCTTGGGCAGCGGGCGCACAGACTCCAGCATAGAGCGGCGCCACTCGGAGGCCGTCTGCACATCGTGTCGATGGAGATGCCGGCCAGTATTTTCTGCAACGTCGGCGACCTCCTCGGCAGACGTGTCCGGTAGGTACTGCACGGCAACGGCCGTAAGTGCCGTGACGATGGCCAGTACGCCGAGCTCCTGATTGCAAAAAAAAGATTTTGTCGTAATTGGTTTAATGCCAGATGTATCAAAAACTGATATGTGCATGTTTACGTCACCGAAAAACGAAAGGGACCGCAACATTGGCTGCTACGAGCTTTTGTGCTTTTTTGTGTCCGTTGTTCTACCACGTAACAAAAGTCAAGGTCGTCGTGCTTTTAGTCATCAGAATATAATCACGCGCCGAGTGATATTCATCCGGTCGTTCAAATTCATCCAAGACTTCCGCCGAAGCGCCTGGGATTGATTGATTGAAACAGGTTTATTCCACTTTTTTTGCGCCGAAGGCGCTACGGTGGAAGGGGGGGGGGTATTGTAGAGGAGAAGGGGTAAGGCTGCCTCTGTTTTATTCAAATTTCCTGGAGGCAGCTAAGTGGAGGTTGCGTGCCTCTCGTGAGCGCTGCGGAGCCGATCGCCGACCAGAGGCGCCTCCGAGTCCTGGACGAACATGAGGAGTGCTCGCCAGAGCTCGATGGCACGATCTCGAGACTAGGCAAGGTCGCCACTGCGGTAGATGTACATGGGTGCAAGCCTGCTACTGGCCGCGGCTGTGGGTTCATTAAATTGGACCTGCTGCCGAGACCATGGAGGTCTGGCTCCAGCTTTCTTGTGTCACTCTTACCCGGTTTCGTGCACTTTGTTTTCAGCGACGTATTATTTACTTTTGAGGTTATCCGCATTTTGCGCTTGATCAATCATTTACTTTTGCGATAAAGGTACGAAGGTAGGAAGTCACGAAGTAGAGTAATACCACCGCAATAATAAAAAAACAAGCGTGACTCTTACGCTTCGCTTTCAGGATAGACGCCATAACGTTTTTTCGTTCATTTCACTTACACCTTTACTTACGACGCACTCCGATGCAATGAAAGCACTTTTTAGTCCTCGCTGTCCTTACGTTCTTCGTCATAGTTATTCATCATATTTTCTTCGTTGTGTATATTAGAATTTATTTGTTTTTGATTATTTCCATTTGAAATAATTAATCAATTATAGCCATAGTATCAACCATCAATCACTCATCAGCCTACCCGGCCATTATACATAGCACTTATTGGTCAATTACAAGCGTCAGGTTTCCTTTGCACATTCTGAAAACTACCGACGACTATCGAGGACAACTGCCGATAACAGCCGGAGCGTAACTGGGATACGGCGACGGCTTTTCAACCTAATGAGAGGTATGTGCTTCACGTAAAACTAGCGATAGCTTTAACAAACATCATTGTTTATGAGTCCATCGCGCGAATGCGCAGTTTTAGCATTAGCTTGGACGAAGGAGAGCAATAGTTTTGCAAACCAGAGTTCAGTTCGGGTGAGTTGGCGGTTTGCTGATTCTAAAAGAGTGAGTGTGGTTGCCATAATGCTTGGCCACGTAACATGTCGACCAACCGTGGCGCGCTGCTGTGACACTGTACGCGAGCACCAGTGTAATGCGTCGCACTTGCTAGTAAGAACAACACGATTGCTGCAATAGCATTAAAATCCATAGTGCAAAAAACGTCGGTGGCATGGTTCGTCACAAAATTCTCTAGTTAACTGAGAAAACATGTGTGGTCTTTACATTACGTCGGCAAATCAGCGCTCGGCTAGGTCACGTGCCGTCGAATAAGACGATTTCGTATCAGAGTTGTCAGTTGGTCCGCCACTGACCTGACGCTTCGCACAGGAAACCAACGTGAATAAAAAAAAAAAAAAATGTCTCGAACCCCTGTGTGGCAGGTTTCTGCAATGCGCTTCAGTCTCAACAAATGCAATCTCACCTGCTGACTCAGTTGTGGGAATAAAGTGAAGCGGTTTAGTGCAAGATGGCTTTTTCATGATTATCCCAGTCGGAAAAAAGTACAGAAAATTTTCTGATGTTACGACAGAATTTCTGTGCGGTTTTTGACGGGAAACCTGTTGTGACAACAAGACATTCTGTAGTAACATCAGAAATTTCTGTAGTTACAACAAAAAATGCTACAGAACTACAGACAACAGAAATATACAAAAAAAACTACAGAACAGAAAAGTACTACAGAACTACAGAAAAATCTTATGGTTACGACAGAACTACAGGATATTTTGTCGTATTTTTGACAAAGTTCTTAGTTTTTTTTTTCTACTGGGTAATCTAACTATATCAAAACACGCAAAAATTGTACGGAACAAAGCAGCAATAAATGAATTTAAAAGGTGGCGCATTCCACTCTTCCGGTGCATTAAGTTTGTCGGAAATGTTCACTAACCGCGTCGCGGCGATGCCGTGGCGCCAGACGGAATACGATCTCGCCCAGCGAGCCCGTGAGGCGGCCCAGGGCGAAGCCTCCGCAGATTCCACTGCAGCGCACTGACACCGGGCACTGCTGCACGGATATCATGAAGGCCAGGATCACGGCCAGGTTGCCCAGCATGCGCAGGAAGACTACCAACAGGCCGCTTACGAGGGTCAGTCGCGTTATTCCGATCGTGCCGGCCAGGGCGACGCAGAGGACGCTGAAGAGCAGCGTGGTTACCACGTAGGACTGGCGTGTGCTGAAGCGCGACGTGAACGCGTAGGCCAAGAAGTACATGGGCACCATGGCCACGATGCCCGAGGCCGCGAACACTTTGCGCAAGGGGACGATGTCATTCAGGCTCACCTGGTGGTAGCAGTAAAATCAGCACTAATAAGTTGAGGGGCAGCCGTTTATCGGCAAATCTGGCCATAATGCCTCTAACACGGAATGGCGAGTAACTTAATGTTATTGCTCACAAAAGCTACCAAAAGTGATGCCAGGAATCTTTCGTCTTAAACCGCAACCGACATGTAGTGTTAGGGCTGTTTTTAAGCACACTACCCAAAATGCTGCTTATTGCCTAAGAAACATTGAATCAACATTGAATAAAGCATTGAATGAAGAACTTGGGGATTTCAGTGTCCTTTAGTGAACTGATCTATATGTATGCGGTACTAGCCTTATCGCACAGTAAAATTGCCGAACAAAGCAGGATGTATTTCAGGTAAATCTAAATAAAAATGACGATTTGACTGACAATATGAGAAGGACAATAAAAGTAATAAAAGTGTGTCTCTGAATCTGGACCTGGTTGAAGGAAAAGCTGATGCCGGCCCACACGAACGACACTAGCAACAGGCGCCCGCGGACATCGGCCGATAAGACGGGCGATAGCAGGCCGCGATCGCAAAGGCTGGCTCGCTGCTGAATGCGGCGTTCCTGGTTCAAGAACCAGGCACGACACACGTCCACTGAGACGCTGTTGATGCGCGCTGCGCGCAAAGCTGCTGCCTGGGCCTCGCGGAAATAGCCGTTGTCCACAAGCCAGGCGGGCGAGTTGTCGCCAACGCAGCAGTATATGACTGCCAGCGCACACGTGGGGACCATGAGCGCCAGGTGGAAGTACTCCCATCTCAGGTGGAGCGGCACCAATATGACTGTGGTTACGGGCACTGCCACGGACGACACGGCCATGGCTATGAAGCAGTAGGTGTCGCGGCTTGCCGGCGTGCTCACCTAAAAAGGAATCAGCATACGATTGCACGTCCCGTCCACTGCATCAGCGGAAAATGCATCGTATGCAGAACAAGCATCTGCCCAGCGTTTGCCCTCCTAGCTTCTTCCAGTGTCCACCTTTTACTGTGCTTTTATTTTCGAGAACCTGCGGCTGTGTAATTAAATGTTCGGTGTTCACAGATTGGCGGCTGTTTGACATTGTGACGTTCATTCGTAGATTCTTCTTGTATTGCAAAGGGCGTGTGACGTGACCATGCTTCGATTCGCGACATAACTGAATGCTGACCAACCACCATAGTGCGCTGTTAGGCCTATGTCGTGAACAGTTATCGATATGGAAGTGCTCACCTCATAGAGTACCGAGAAGATGATGAGACAGAGGGCGTTGCTCGATGTGGAAACCACAATGCGGAGCGCCACGAAAAGAAGGTACGAGTTGGCCAGGCTGGTGGCGAAGCCTGAAATGACGAGCGCCGCGAGACAGACGTGCATGACGACGCGGCGGCCAACGCGGTCGGCTAGAAGCCCCGCCACGGGCAAGAACACGACGCACGCCGTCATGTAAGTTAGCACGGCCAGCTCGATGAGCCAACGTCGGTCGCACACGAGCCGCCACTCGCTGATGATGTTGTTGCCGTATCGCTTCAGGTCAAAGTCCCACGCTTCGCAGGGCACCACTACACCCTTTCCGCCGGGGGCGTCCAGAATTTCGCGGCGCGTGCATTGGCTGTGGCTGCCGTCTGACTCGACGGGCAGAGCCAGGTCGCGCCACTCGGTTAGGGTGAGGTTGGCGAACGCCTCCGGTGGCCGACACCAGTGGTCCATCACTCGAGTCATGACACGAAAGCTCACCAAGTGCAGCAGGAAGGTAATCCCGGCAAGCATGGAGGCGGCCAGGAGTAATACCTGGAAGCAGCCGTCTCCCAATGGCACGCCACCACGGTCACCGTCGGACGGTTCAGGCAGCGAGGACCGAAGCTTCCGGATGCTGGACCTCGAACTGCGGCTGCTGCTGAGGCCGTTAGTTTGCTGGGGGACGAACATCGAGAAAGGCGGGCGGTCCGAGGGAGCGTCCGAGCTTCTTCACGTCGCGAGCTTCGATGGCTCGCGGAAAGAAGCCATAGAGCGCGTCTTCTTCTACTTTCACACAGCTGCAATAGGAAGCTCCTTAATTCGCCTTTGAATTTTTAGTATAATTGTTTTAATACGCAACACAAAATCATTCAAACGAGCACTTTCACGGCCCTTTTGTAATGGCAGAAAACCACAATACCACCAAAGATGTATACAGACCAAAGATGTATACAGTATTATTGTATATTCAACGTTTTCATGCACTAGTAACCGTCGACCTCAGTAAGCTTATTCTGTTTGTTTATCGTCCCCTAACAATTAAACTCTGGGCTAGAATACCTTTTTGCAATTGCAGAAAAAAGCCAGATGCCCACTTTGTATGTTTTGTTTCAAGGAATGAAGTGTTTATTAGAAAGTATTAAATCTTAAGAAATACTAAACCTTAAGGAGTAGCAGATTTCAGGCATCTAGTGTACATCTAGTGATTTATAATAGGCCATTTGAGCAAGATGCCAACTTCTGATGAACTGCTTTCACAGACCTTTCGAGCTTGGTCTAGTTCATATACGTGCTTGGCGCGGGAAGAAAATACTGTAGAGGTTCAACTATCGATGAACCAATTTTTACTAGCGTGATCTATCGGGTGCAGTCGTTGCTGCTGCTTCGATATTGTCACGTCCTTTCGCAGAACATCGACTGAAGAAGATCAATGGTCGGACGGATCGGTAGAGGGAAAAGAAGAGCAAGGGTTTCATCAGGTCGCTAGACCCGGCCTCTGAAGTCATTCCTCCCATTTTTGCAAGTAATCATTTTTGCCAATTGTTTATCTGTGTTAATCTCACTTGAAAACACAAAAATATGTTTGAATCGATTCCTGCGTTTTTGTTTTCTGTGTACTTTAAAATAAATCAATTTTTTTCTGGGTGCCTGGTCATGCAGGTGTTCATTCAAATGGGATGGCTGATTACTTAGCGAGATTGGTCCTTAATGCGCCGGTGGTATATCCAGTCCCTAATTTTAGTACTTTGACGATTTCGATGTTCAAGAAATTTCAGCAGGCTGGGGGATCTCTTACTGAATATCACGGATTATCAGCATTTATCACATAATTGAAAGGACTCTCCAGCTTGGTTTGCTCTATAGTCTATGTTCGTCCTGCTTCGGAAAATTACGTCCTAAACTTGAAAGTGATTTTTTTTTATATTGTTTCTTTCTGTTGAGTGAAAATACCTTTCACGCATTTCAGTCTAAATAGAGTATTACAGATTAAGACCAGTAAAAAAAAGTTTTAACATTTCTTTTCCTTTTCATTTCCCCGTTCCTAAGATGGGAGCAAGCTTTTTTGTACGTATTGCAAGGCTTAAACCAAAGTATTATTTGTGATTCCTCGGAGCGATTCATCAGTTTCCCACTGGAAACTGCGTTGTAGAATGCATACGGCTGGAGTTTGACAGGTTCAGCTTTAGAGTTGGGTTTAACTCGAGTTTTTTTTTGTATAGGTAGAAGCTTCAGCCGAGAGGTGAAAGTACTCACCTCAGCTGCTCTCTCACGTGGCGGTTGTCTTCTCAACAACAGCGAAACTGGTCTTCTCACGTTTCACTGAAGAGATATAAGAGTTTCGCATGGTTAGCGAGAAAGGAAGCGCTGAAAGCAGTAGGACCAGACACGTGCCCGAGCTGGTGCTCTTGAAGATGCGGTTCTTTTGGTTAATTCTTACCGTTTTATTCGGCTTTAAAGGATGCAGCGCGCGACGAAGAGGGTGAGATTTATGGTTCGGATTTTATTACACGGAATCAATTATGAAAAAATTTGGTGCGCCAATTTATTTCAATTTCGTGCAGCCACTAGTTTAGTATTTAGAAGCAGCTATGCCGCTGATCAGACTCCCAGACGATTTGTGCATACTACTGGAAATAATTTTTGTTTTATTGGAAAAGTCTTTCTGAGTGACATTATATAGATGATGATCTCAGCTATCTATATTATAAAAATAAATGTTCCATGCAGTGTCGTTTCTGGAATATAAGAATTCATGTGTAGATATAGAAGAATCATGGCTATGGACGAAATGACAGGAATCAAGAATATGTTTCTGCGCTGTTTATGTCCCCCCTTTCTGGTTTGCATTGGAGAACATGCAGATTCAGAGGTAAAAAGCACATCACCAGCTCAACCCAAAACGTAACAAATTGTAGCAGGAGACACTTTCCTAAAAGTTGTCTGGCCAGGAATGCGTGTTTCTCTGAAAACAGTTTTTACGGTTCGTACGCGCTAGCTAGTACGGGTATCCTTCCGTGTCCTAGCCATATTGTGCTGTTTCTTTGAAATTACTCACATTTGACTGCCCACTTCATTGCATATAAGTTTATATGTTAGGTTTTAAGACTAGCAGATTGGTTGACACTTTTACGGAGTAGCAGTCGTTCATCAGAAAAGTAAATAATTTTTTGCTCAGCGCTTTATACGTGTTTCTAATGTGGTTTGTTGTGAGGTACAAAATGCGTCGCCAGCTTATCCCATTAGCAACTGCAGGGTTATATATCAGTTTATATATGCGAAACAATTAGATTTTGTTAGTACATTAAAGAAAAGTGACCTTTAGAGTGCAACTATGAGCGCATATTTCTGGCTTGAGTGGTGGCGCCACAGGTGTCAGTATAACCGATGAGAAGCTATAAGGTGGCTCATGGGACCATCGCAAAACTCTGATAGGGTGTCCGCGTCTCACCGTTTAAGAGTTGGCGCTAACCAACCTGTAGGGGAAGGTTAAAGCGCGGCCGCCAGGGGCCCGCCATTGCCCCAATAACACAGAAGTCTTAGAGAGTAGGGTGAATGGCTGCGTTGACATCCTGAGACTTTTTAAATGCTATTGCGTGCAGCACTTAACTACGAAGCCTAAGTTTCATCGGGCAGCCCAGCGAAGCGCCACCGACCGCTTGCCACCTACCCCGGGAAGCAGCTTGTGAAGGCAAAACCAAAACATTTGTATAGTTCGTATTACCAAATGTATTAATTCTCTGGTAATTTTTTCTTAGTATTGAGCTGCCCATAATTGCAAATATACATCGTTACCAGTGCCATTCGCGGCGGGATGGGAATGTTCCAAGTGTTCAATACATTAGAAACTATTCCTTTTAGGAATAGGGAAGAAATGCGCGGTGGTAGTTTTGGCGTTCTGAAAAAAGCTATCTTCGTTGTTTTTTTTTTTTTTTTTTGGCAGAAATGCTCTCCCAACGCAAGGTTCCAAAACAATCTCTGTGCCGCTGGTAAACCACAAAAATGTAAGTCATTGTCCACTGCAATGTCGTAAATACTTCGTTGCTAAATGCTCAGAGCGACTTTTCTGGCAGTTTTTCATCTTTATCTTTAGTGATTGTCGCGCTGCACTACAGTTGCTTAAAACGTCAAGAATTCAAAAGCGGCTCGTCATTGGCTTAAATAAATGCACACTGAGGCCTGCGAGCGCTGGATCAGTGCATTGTGCTACAGTGCTTACCTGTTCACTGCAGCATCGCAGGGAATAACTAGGCCAACGCCACTGCAAAACTAGTACCCGAATATTTATCAAGATCAATTCCAATTCCATCTCATGAAGGGTTACAGCAAGACTTCTAGCCACTGAATCATGACGATTGCAGAGCTCTCTGTGGTGTGACCCGGACCATCAATATCGACCTCTACATCGAATAGATTATCACTGACGTCTTTTGAATTCCGCCCAATTTGAGCCGATGCCATCGTAACTGCCTGCACCGAATTCGTTTGAATGTGTCGTACACCAAACTACTTCTTACGTAAAATCGCTATAACCAGCAGCCCTCTGTGTTCTACATGTGATGTGTGGGACGATTTCAAACATTTGGTAACCTACTGCCAAAGATTTATCGCACATCACAGGACATTGTGTAATAATTAGGCCTTAGTTAAAGACACAGTCTTGCGCCTTGAACCTGTCCTCAGTCCTTGGTGTGATGGGTCTTTGGCTGCGCGAGCTACAAAGGTCTTATACAAAGGTCTTAATAACTTTCCTCAAGGACACAGGGTTGATATATAGGCACTTTTTGGAACTCATCTGTGTCTGATTAAGTGTGCGTGAAAATGTGTGTCACAGATTGTTTTTCACTCATTTTCCCTTCCCCTTCCCTTCTTTGATTGTCACCCTCATCAGGAGTAGCAGGCTAGGATCAACACCAGGCAGACATCTCCTGCTACTATTAAAATCTCTCTCTCACTCTAGCTGCTCAGAATTCCACAGGTATTTAGGCATTAGACATTATATGAACGACTAAAAAGTTTATTTATTTATTTATTTAAGATACCCTCTGGCTACAGATGTACGTTACAGAGCGGAGGGGCGCATGATATATATATATATATATATATATATATATATATATATATATATATATATATATATAGGACGTCCTTCTTCAAGGACGGTGGACCGTCCTTGAAGAAGGACGGTCCACCGTCCGAAACTGTTGGAATAAAATAGATAATCGGGAAAGTTGTGTGACATCTTGTTTATATATATATATAAACAAGATGTCACACAACTTTCCCGATTACCTATTTCATTCCAACAGTTTCGGACGGTGGACCGTCCTTCTTCAAGGTAGAATTGAGAATGTATATATATAAAACAGAAGGTTAACAAAATAAGTGTACAAATCTCTCAAAAACAAAGCACATAATTAGGAAGACGGCATAGGTGTTAAAAATAACACAATATAAAAATATAATAAGCAACGCAGTAAATAATGAAGATAAGCAAATAACCATACAATAAGTTTTAATACTAGGCAAGAAAGAAAGTTTGCAGTGCGGAATTAAATAAACTCGAAATGCCGCGTTTTTGCTCTCTACAAGTGTAAACTTTGAAAGTCGTAAATTGGTAGCTTGCTGTAAACAACAACATAACGGAGAGGACTAAGCTACAGATATTTTCTAGAGCACTCACTTCGATTTTCGTGCTAAGAGTGCCAAGTATTTGCCTTTCGAACTTTGGGATACATAACGCATAGTTAACTGGTGATTTTATTATCTTCTTAGTGTTATTTTGTTATGACTCTATAGGAGCATGCCGGTATTCCCGTATGCGTACATGCCCTTCCTGTCGCGCTGATTTATCCAGGTTACATACACCGCTGTCCTGAAGGTAGGCACTCCCTATCAGGTCTTTAGTGTCATGCTCGACACTTTGGGGACAACTTGGCTCATCTCCTACTACTGCGACAAAAGCGAGCCTTGCTGTACGTATGGCGAATTTTTCTCGCTTCTCATTCAAAAGCATGACAATTTTAGGTACAGTTTTCGCCGAACCAGAGCAAACAGTTCCTGTACCGATATGACACTATGTACGCGGAAAGTTATGGATTAAAACCGGGAGAAGGGCACCAAGCCAAATATATCCGAAACGCTCTCATTTATCCGTTGGAATGACAGGGAGCAGAAAAAAACGTATTAGATTTATAGCCCATAGAAGGATCTCATAGCCAGGTGGTTCAAATATATAATATTAGCTTCCAACTTCCTTCCATCACTGAGCCATCACTGTCTTTTCTTTTTTTTTTCCCCCACTACCTAGCTCATCGAAACCGAATACAAGAGATAGCCTCTCCTGCTTTGATTTAGATACCGCCATCATGATCACGTTTTACCGCTTCCTTTTGTACTGTGCATTTTCGCAAAACTGTTTTGAAATTAAGATTTGATTTTTTTTGTGAATCAAAATTTAAGTACGTATCTTACTACTTCAATTTGACGTTAGTGTTTCATAATGCTCACGAGGAAAGGCGAAGAGTATACAACCTGTAAAGGTCTATTTAAGGGTTGTAGAAATGTTACTAAAATCATTGATTCATATAGGACGAGAAAAAAAAAGAAAAAAAACAAACAACATTCCTATTGTGAAGTGAAAGGGAAAATCATCAGCCTTACATGCGAAGAATACACTGGTACCTACCTGGGAGCTAGGATATAAAGCAAACATTCTGAAACTTCGTCGTGCCCTTCCTGTCGCGTGCGTCTCATGGGTATGATACCCTTTCTTACCACCAGTTAGAACGCTAGAATCGAATATTGAAGTGAAGTCTGCTTTCATTTTAAAATAAAAAAAAAATAACATGAAACTTCTTGTGCTTTTAATGAATTTTCTCCCGAAGAAATCATCAGTTGGCATGAACAAAGTAAGTTTTCCAAGCAGATATTATTTGCCACTCGGCCAGCGTAACATATCTGTAAACCTTAAGCCGCATGTGCCATGAACAGTGCTTTATTTGAGTTTAATCGCTACATGAGTTTAATGCAGAAATGGACTTGTAATCTGGTGCCTTTCATTCGTTAACTCTTCTGGCCATGCTGGGTTCCTCACAAGCAACCGTAACTTTTGCTTTGTGGCGAGGTCCCCTGGTCATGGGAATTTCGATACTTTCTGAATCGATTTGGCCGAAAAGAGGTCGCGATTTTGTATACAGCATATATAGCAGTAGCCGTGTTGTTAGAAATATGTTGCGTAACAATTGCTGGATAGTGACGCAGCGTAGCCTCCTTTTGTGCCAAGATTACTCTGTTTGCGCCTTCTCAAGCTACATGGGCTACGAAAGCGAAAAAAGCCTGGTACAAGATCTTTGCGTGATTTTCGATCAACCGCCGTGTGATTGCTCAATTTTGTGAAGCCTGAAGCACACACAAAAAAAAAAACCGCACAAAAAGACACATAAAACAGGCCCTGTAATTCTTTCATGCTGTACTAAAGAGTATGACAACTAGCAGTTTTGAAAGCCACCTCCAATTTATCAATTACCTTGTCAGCAGTATTCGAGGACTGCCGCTTCTAAGGAGAAAGGTCAGCACGCCTGCGTATCGTGAAGCGGCTAAGTCAGCGAGCGACGTATTACGCGCCTTTGTTAAACTTATGTACTGTTAAAAAGGTAGAACAGTGTTTTCGCATCATGTGTTACGTTAGATAGACAGGATCGCGAAAATATTTGCAGACAACCGAGCATTTTGTGTGCGTGGCACCAAGCAGCGACGTGCGGTATGCCCTGTTTTGAGCACTACCGCACCTCTGATAGTCTCCCACGTATTAGCTGGCACTATTGAACAAACAGTGCATTTCAAAAC
>NC_139353.1:17144358-17203313 GCF_055883805.1 Amblyomma maculatum | reverse complement strand
CAAGAATATTACTACTGCTACTACTACTAATAATTTATTGCCATTATATTTAATTACACACTTCAACAAGCCCGTTTATTTCACAAGCGGCTTGTAGGAAAGGACTTGGTCCGACAAGTTGGCGGGGCAATACACAGGTTTTTAATGCGTTTACTATAAACAAAAGCGAAGTAACATGGAAAGGTTCCTTGTTTCTGGCAGGTAAAGGGAAGGAAAAGACACGACAAATAACATGAAAGGAAAAGACACTTCCGACAAATAAATAAATAAATAAATAAATAAATAAATAAATAAATAAATAAATAAATAAATAAATAAATAAATAAATAAATAAATAAAATAAATTTCTTGGACACTGACATGTGAGACACACCTGTCAGTGAAAAACCCGGCATGAAGATTCAAATCGAATGTATTTTTCTCTAACATGTCTATAGATGTAGCAGAAAAAAAATATATTCATCTCACACGCCTTCTATAACATGCATAGCATTCAATCATAGGCTACAAAATTACGTTTCAAGATTGTTTAACGTGAATATAAAGCAGCAACTTGATATAAGCCCTCCGAACGCCCCTGCTTGGCCTACTCTTGCCTATATGAGTAGGGATGAAAGGTTCCCAGCTCCGAGTTTTATCTCGCACTCCCATTTCGCAGCTGTCAACGAGGCTAGCAGTGTATACCACCACTGTGCCTGCAATCCACGTGATATGCCAACTCCGTAGTATGAGAAGTATGCTTGCGCGATATTTCGCTCACAATGCGCACAACTACCGCCAACGCACTCTCGTCCTCTTGATTTCACCTTGCACATCCACTTTTACCTCTTCTGCCCTGTCATCATCTCTCTAGGAGCATCCCGCTCCATCGCCTTTCATTCTTTTCCTTCTATGGGGTACAATCCTGTGTTGTCACCACAGCCTGCTATGTGATGGCCACATTTAATGTATGGTGTGCTAGTATAAATACATTTTTGTGTTATAAGATAAATGAAGGACGAGAACACCGATAAATGAAGGACGAGACCCCAGACATTCTCGATGAAAGGTTGCTTCAATGTGAGCAGATATCGTTAGTAGAAATTAGAAAACGTATTGTTGGGCCTTGTCACCGAAGAAGTATTTTCGAACTATATTGCGTCAAAAACGTTTGGAGTGAACAGGTGAATAAAAAATATTCGCCTTGTGAAACAAACCGAGTGCGTTTTTAATCAGCGCATATGCAAGGACTATATGCCTGTATAAACTGCAGCATAAATTGTGAGCTGGCGCCTTCGAAAAAGTTGGTTATTAGTGTCGCACGTGGCATGGTATGCCGTCATGTCTAAACCGTCGGATGGTTCACGCTGTTAGGGAATGAAGGGCCATAGTGAAGGGCCCCGAAAAAGAATTTCGACAGTCCGGAGAACCTTACGTACCGTTACGCAGCACAACATGCGCTTCGAATCCACTGAAACGCGGTCGCCACAGCAATCCTTCAGACTCGGGTGGTCAGGCTGTATAAGTCAGGCGTAATTCCGTCCTCTCAACGGTAGGAACCTGCAGCTTTTCTCCTCACCAGTTGCCTCTTAGTGGGTTAAACTGCAATTAATTGCTGCTGATAAGTGCTTCTGAACGCAATTTAAAGATAATAGACACTCACGCAAGGCGGGAAATGATTGCGGTGTTGGTAAATGGATAGTGTAAGCAGTGTCATACCGTCACCTCCCGACTCTGTTCACGGCTGGTTCTACAGCTATCAAGAATGAAAAACATCACATAATGCAACCTAAACGGGGACACTATCATGAAAATATGTTAGTAGTTTATTTGAATGTTGCGAATTGTAAAAAAAAAGATTTTAGAAAAATGTTGGACTTAGTAGATTCGAATATATGTCTCAGTAGTAGTGTTAATTACTGGCGCCACAGAAGCGACGGGAATGGCGGGCTTTAAATACGCTCTTATTCGTTTGGACAATGTTTCCGCTATTTGTCACCAGATGATGCTGCTCAGAGGACCCTACCGTTGAGAGAACGGAATCACGCATAAGCGAGCGCATAACCGTGAGGCTCCGCAGAGTGTGGCTCTAATTTCAGCCGTGATGCACGTGGCATAAGCGGCGCAACGGCCTCGGTGCTGGGGAAACTGAAGACAGCAGGAATTAAAGATGAATATTATTACAGGGTCAAAGAATCGCAGAGTGTTTGTCAGTTGGTGGCACATTATTAGTATAGATTTAGAGCAAACGCAAGGAAAGAAAGAAGCCTGCACGCCGCGAGTGGGTGGGCATAAGGACCCAACACGGCTGAAGTGTTGAGGTGAATTGCAATGGGGGGCTCCTAATTTTGTGGCAGCTGGGTCTCTGTGACGTGACGTGACATTGTACATAGATATTCCGCTTCGGTAACGGTATTCGGCCAGTTTACCATGCGTTTTTAGGCTTAGCACTACTATTTTCGCTACGCGATTGGATGCAGCTTCACTGTAGCAAAGGGTTTAGTGAATCTGAGCATATATATAAAAATTGTTTTATGTAGCACACTGAGAAAGTTTCCAAAGAATACGCCACTTGCACCACTTGCACATTATGAGCCGTAAACGACGTACTTGCGCACACCTCTGTCTGCAAAAGCGTTTCTATAAAAGCTCGAAAAATTTTGATGCGCTGTTCAAATAGCAAAATCTTGAAACCAAAAGTCGCAAATCACCCACAGGGTCAGAAAAAGCAATATGGTTACACTTGTCACATGGCACCCTGTTTGCAGTTACGACTTTGCAAGTAGTTGCAGTCCGATGCAGAGAGGAGATATTGCACGATGTATAATACCCATCAAGCGGACAAATCGCTGTAAAGTTCACTCGCAGCAGAAGAAACTATCTGCATTCGGTTATATACAAATTCATACGGCGGCGTGCTGTGCGCAAGCGAGTCGGAATGCATTATACATAATTACACGCGAGTGTCACAAAGAAAAGCCTCAAGACTGGTAGTGTGGATAAAAAGTATATCGTAGGCGATGCCACCACACGAAGCAATGGTTCATAGTGTGTCGGCATTGGACGGACCGTGGATTCTCAGAAACGTGTTAACAGAATCTTCACATATTGAAACGCGCGAGAAAGTATAAATTGTTCCATTTAAAGATAACACCAGTGAAACAAGCTCCATGTCGAACGTCACATATGCCAGATTGACGAGCGCGAGTTGGCCATCAAGTGGTTGTGTCCATCGGGCTCCCGGAGCGTCCGGAGTGGCTGATCGACCGGCTGGCTCCCTTGGGCAGCGGGCGCACAGACTCCAGCATAGAGCGGCGCCACTCGGAGGCCGTCTGCACATCGTGTCGATGGAGATGCCGGCCAGTATTTTCTGCAACGTCGGCGACCTCCTCGGCAGACGTGTCCGGTAGGTACTGCACGGCAACGGCCGTAAGTGCCGTGACGATGGCCAGTACGCCGAGCTCCTGATTGCAAAAAAAAGGAGATTTTGTCGTAATTGGTTTAATGCCAGATGTATCAAAAACTGATATGTGCATGTTTACGTCACCGAAAAACGAAAGGGACCGCAACATTGGCTGCTACGAGCTTTTGTGCTTTTTTGTGTCCGTTGTTCTACCACGTAACAAAAGTCAAGGTCGTCGTGCTTTTAGTCATCATAATATAATCACGCGCCGAGTGATATTCATCCGGTCGTTCAAATTCATCCAAGACTTCCGCCGAAGCGCCTGGGATTGATTGATTGAAACAGGTTTATTCCACTTTTTTTGCGCCGAAGGCGCTACGGTGGAAGGGGGGGGGGGGGGTATTGTAGAGGAGAAGGGGTAAGGCTGCCTCTGTTTTATTCAAATTTCCTGGAGGCAGCTAAGTGGAGGTTGCGTGCCTCTCGTGAGCGCTGCGGAGCCGATCGCCGACCAGAGGCGCCTCCGAGTCCTGGACGAACATGAGGAGTGCTCGCCAGAGCTCTATGGCACGATCTCGAGACTAGGCAAGGTCGCCACTGCGGTAGATGTACATGGGTGCAAGCCTGCTACTGGCCGCGGCTGTGGGTTCATTAAATTGGACCTGCTGCCGAGACCATGGAGGTCTGGCTCCAGCTTTCTTGTGTCACTCTTACCCGGTTTCGTGCACTTTGTTTTCAGCGACGTATTATTTACTTTTGAGGTTATCCGCATTTTGCGCTTGATCAATCATTCACTTTTGCGATAAAGGTATGAAGGTAGGAAGTCACGAAGTAGAGTAATACCACCGCAATAATAAAAAACAAGCGTGACTTTTACGCTTCGCTTTGAGGATAGACGCCATAACGTTTTTTCGTTCATTTCACTTACACCTTTACTTACGATGCACTCCGATGCAATGAAAGCACTTTTTAGTCCTCGCTGTCCTTACGTTCTTCGTCATAGTTATTCATCATATTTTCTTCGTTGTGTATATTAGAATTTATTTGTTTTTGATTATTTCCATTTGAAATAATTAATCAATTATAGCCATAGTATCAACCATCAATCACTC
This sequence comes from Amblyomma maculatum, assembly GCF_055883805.1. Classification (NCBI taxonomy): domain Eukaryota; kingdom Metazoa; phylum Arthropoda; class Arachnida; order Ixodida; family Ixodidae; genus Amblyomma; species Amblyomma maculatum. Next base: position 17,198,822 of record NC_139353.1, on the reverse strand, counting down.
ATCAGCCTACCCAGCCATTATACATAGCACTTATTGGTCAATTACAAGCGTCAGGTTTCCTTTGCACATTGTGAAAACTACCGACGACTATCGAGGACAACTGCCGATAACAGCCGGGGCGTAACTGGGATACGGCGACGGCTTTTCAACCTAATGAGAGGTATGTGCTTCACGTAAAACTAGCGATAGCTTTAACAAACATCATTGTTTATGAGTCCATCGCGCGAATGCGCAGTTTTAGCATTAGCTTGGACGAAGGAGAGCGATAGTTTTGCAAACCAGAGTTCAATTCGGGTGAGTTGGCGGTTTGCTGATTCTAAAAGAGTGAGTGTGGTTGCCATAATGCTTGGCCACGTACCATGTCGACCAACCGTGGCGCGCTGCTGTGACACTGTACGCGAGCACCAGTGTAATGCGTCGCACTTGCTAGTAAGAACAACACGATTGCTGCAATAGCATTAAAATCCATAGTGCAAAAAACGTCGGTGGCATGGTTCGTCACAAAATTCTCTAGTTAACTGAGAAAACATGTGTGGTCTTTACATTACGTCGGCAAATCAGCGCTCGGCTAGGTCACGTGCCGTCGAATAAGACGATTTCGTATCAGAGTTGTCAGTTGGTCCGCCACTGACCTGACGCTTCGCACAGGAAACCAACGTGAATAAAAAAAAAAAAAAATGTCTCGAACCCCTGTGTGGCAGGTTTCTGCAATGCGCTTCAGTCTCAACAAATGCACTCTCACCTGCTGACTCAGTTGTGAGAATAAAGTGAAGCGGTTTAGTGCAAGATGGCTTTTTCATGATTATCCCAGTCGGAAAAAACTACAGAAAATTTTCTGATGTTACGACAGAATTTCTGTGCGGTTTTTGACGGGAAACCTGTTGTGACAACAAGACATTCTGTAGTAACATCAGAAATTTCTGTAGTTACAACAAAAAATGCTACAGAACTACAGACAACAGAAATATACAAAAAAAAACTACAGAACAGAAAAGTACTACAGAACTACAGAAAAATCTTATGGTTACGACAGAACTACAGGATATTTTGTCGTATTTTTGACAAAGTTCTTAGTTTTTTTTTTCTACTGGGTAATCTAACTATATCAAAACACGCAAAAATTGTACGGAACAAAGCAGCAATAAATGAATTTAAAAGGTGGCGCATTCCACTCTTCCGGTGCATTAAGTTTGTCGGAAATGTTCACTAACCGCGTCGCGGCGATGCCGTGGCGCCAGACGGAATACGATCTCGCCCAGCGAGCCCGTGAGGCGGCCCAGGGCGAAGCCTCCGCAGATTCCACTGCAGCGCACTGACACCGGGCACTGCTGCACGGATATCATGAAGGCCAGGATCACGGCCAGGTTGCCCAGCATGCGCAGGAAGACTACCAACAGGCCGCTTACGAGGGTCAGTCGCGTTATTCCGATCGTGCCGGCCAGGGCGACGCAGAGGACACTGAAGAGCAGCGTGGTTACCACGTAGGACTGGCGTGTGCTGAAGCGCGACGTGAACGCGTAGGCCAAGAAGTACATGGGCACCATGGCCACTATGCCCGAGGCCGCGAACACTTTGCGCAAGGGGACGATGTCATTCAGGCTCACCTGGTGGTAGCAGTAAAATCAGCACTAATAAGTTGAGGGGCAGCCGTTTATCGGCAAATCTGGCCATTATGCCTCTAACACGGAATGACGAGTAACTTAATGTTATTGCTCACAAAAGCTACCAAAAGTGATGCCAGGAATCTTTCGTCTTAAACCGCAACCGACATGTAGTGTTAGGGCTGTTTTTAAGCACACTACCCAAAATGCTGCTTATTGCCTAAGAAACATTGAATCAACATTGAATAAAGCATTGAATGAAGAACTTGGGGATTTCAGTGTCCTTTAGTGAACTGATCTATATGTATGCGGTACTAGCCTTATCGCACAGTAAAATTGCCGAACAAAGCAGGATGTATTTCAGGTAAATCTAAATAAAAATGACGATTTGACTGACAATATGAGAAGGACAATAAAAGTAATAAAAGTGTGTCTCTGAATCTGGACCTGGTTGAAGGAAAAGCTGATGCCGGCCCACACGAACGACACTAGCAACAGGCGCCCGCGGACATCGGCCGATAAGACGGGCGATAGCAGGCCGCGATCGCAAAGGCTGGCTCGCTGCTGAATGCGGCGTTCCTGGTTCAAGAACCAGGCACGACACACGTCCACTGAGACGCTGTTGATTCGCGCTGCGCGCAAAGCTGCTGCCTGGGCCTCGCGGAAATAGCCGTTGTCCACAAGCCAGGCGGGCGAGTTGTCGCCAACGCAGCAGTATATGACTGCCAGCGCACACGTGGGGACCATGAGCGCCAGGTGGAAGTACTCCCATCTCAGGTGGAGCGGCACCAATATGACTGTGGTTACGGGCACTGCCACGGACGACACGGCCATGGCTATGAAGCAGTAGGTGTCGCGGCTTGCCGGCGTGCTCACCTAAAAAGGAATCAGCATACGATTGCACGTCCCGTCCACTGCATCAGCGGAAAATGCATCGTATGCAGAACAAGCATCTGCCCAGCGTTTGCCCTCCTAGCTTCTTCCAGTGTCCACCTTTTACTGTGCTTTTATTTTCGAGAACCTGCGGCTGTGTAATTAAATGTTCGGTGTTCACAGATTGGCGGCTGTTTGACATTGTGACGTTCATTCGTAGATTTTTCTTGTATTGCAAAGGGCGTGTGACGTGACCATGCTTCGATTCGCGACATAACTGAATGCTGACCAACCACCATAGTGCGCTGTTAGGCCTATGTCGTGAACAGTTATCGATATGGAAGTGCTCACCTCATAGAGTACCGAGAAGATGATGAGACAGAGGGCGTTGCTCGATGTGGAAACCACAATGCGGAGCGCCACGAAAAGAAGGTACGAGTTGGCCAGGCTGGTGGCGAAGCCTGAAATGACGAGCGCCGCGAGACAGACGTGCATGACGACGCGGCGGCCAACGCGGTCGGCTAGAAGCCCCGCCACGGGCAAGAACACGACGCACGCCGTCATGTAAGTTAGCACGGCCAGCTCGATGAGCCAACGTCGGTCGCACACGAGCCGCCACTCGCTGATGATGTTGTTGCCGTATCGCTTCAGGTCAAAGTCCCACGCTTCGCAGGGCACCACTACACCCTTTCCGCCGGGGGCGTCCAGAATCTCGCGGCGCGTGCATTGGCTGTGGCTGCCGTCTGACTCGACGGGCAGAGCCAGGTCGCGCCACTCGGTTAGGGTGAGGTTGGCGAACGCCTCCGGTGGCCGACACCAGTGGTCCATCACTCGAGTCATGACACGAAAGCTCACCAAGTGCAGCAGGAAGGTAATCCCGGCAAGCATGGAGGCGGCCAGGAGTAATACCTGGAAGCAGCCGTCTCCCAATGGCACGCCACCACGGTCACCGTCGGACGGTTCAGGCAGCGAGGACCGAAGCTTCCGGATGCTGGACCTCGAACTGCGGCTGCTGCTGAGGCCGTTAGTTTGCTGGGGGACGAACATCGAGAAAGGCGGGCGGTCCGAGGGAGCGTCCGAGCTTCTTCACGTCGCGAGCTTCGATGGCTCGCGGAAAGAAGCCATAGAGCGCGTCTTCTTCTACTTTCACACAGCTGCAATAGGAAGCTCCTTAATTCGCCTTTGAATTTTTAGTATAATTGTTTTAATACGCAACACAAAATCATTCAAACGAGCACTTTCACGGCCCTTTTGTAATGGCAGAAAACCACAATACCACCAAAGATGTATACAGACCAAAGATGTATACAGTATTATTGTATATTCAACGTTTTCATGCACTAGTAACCGTCGACCTCAGTAAGCTTATTCTGTTTGTTTATCGTCCCCTAACAATTAAACTCTGGGCTAGAATACCTTTTTGCAATTGCAGAAAAAAGCCAGATGCCCACTTTGTATGTTTTGTTTCAAGGAATGAAGTGTTTATTAGAAAGTATTAAATCTTAAGAAATACTAAACCTTAAGGAGTAGCAGATTTCAGGCATCTAGTGTACATCTAGTGATTTATAATAGGCCATTTGAGCAAGATGCCAACTTCTGATGAACTGCTTTCACAGACCTTTCGAGCTTGGTCTAGTTCATATACGTGCTTGGCGCGGGAAGAAAATACTGTAGAGGTTCAACTATCGATGAACCAATTTTTACTAGCGTGATCTATCGGGTGCAGTCGTTGCTGCTGCTTCGATATTGTCACGTCCTTTCGCAGAACATCGACTGAAGAAGATCAATGGTCGGACGGATCGGTAGAGGGAAAAGAAGAGCAAGGGTTTCATCAGGTCGCTAGACCCGGCCTCTGAAGTCATTCCTCCCATTTTTGCAAGTAATCATTTTTGCCAATTGTTTATCTGTGTTAATCTCACTTGAAAACACAAAAATATGTTTGAATCGATTCCTGCGTTTTTGTTTTCTGTGTACTTTAAAATAAATCAATTTTTTTCTGGGTGCCCGGTCATGCAGGTGTTCATTCAAATGGGATGGCTGATTACTTAGCGAGATTGGTCCTTAATGCGCCGGTGGTATATCCAGTCCCTAATTTTAGTACTTTGACGATTTCGATGTTCAAGAAATTTCAGCAGGCTGGGGGATCTCTTACTGAATATCACGGATTATCAGCATTTATCACATAATTGAAAGGACTCTCCAGCTTGGTTTGCTCTATAGTCTATGTTCGTCCTGCTTCGGAAAATTACGTCCTAAACTTGAAAGTGATTTTTTTTTATATTGTTTCTTTCTGTTGAGTGAAAATACCTTTCACGTATTTCAGTCTAAATAGAGTATTACAGATTAAGACCAGTAAAAAAAAGTTTTAACATTTCTTTTCCTTTTCATTTCCCCGTTCCTAAGATGGGAGCAAGCTTTTTTGTACGTATTGCAAGGCTTAAACCAAAGTATTGTTTGTGATTCCTCGGAGCGATTCATCAGTTTCCCACTGGAAACTGCGTTGTAGAATGCATACGGCTGGAGTTTGACAGGTTCAGCTTTAGAGTTGGGTTTAACTCGAGTTTTTTTTGTATAGGTAGAAGCTTCAGCCGAGAGGTGAAAGTACTCACCTCAGCTGCTCTCTCACGTGGCGGTTGTCTTCTCAACAACAGCGAAACTGGTCTTCTCACGTTTCACTGAAGAGATATAAGAGTTTCGCATGGTTAGCGAGAAAGGAAGCGCTGAAAGCAGTAGGACCAGACACGTGCCCGAGCTGGTGCTCTTGAAGATGCGGTTCTTTTGGTTAATTCTTACCGTTTTATTCGGCTTTAAAGGATGCAGCGCGCGACGAAGAGGGTGAGATTTATGGTTCGGATTTTATTACACGGAATCAATTATGAAAAAATTTGGTGCGCCAATTTATTTCAATTTCGTGCAGCCACTAGTTTAGTATTTAGAAGCAGCTATGCCGCTGATCAGACTCCCAGACGACTTGTGCATACTACTGGAAATAATTTTTGTTTTATTGGAAAAGTCTTTCTGAGTGACATTATATAGATGATGATCTCAGCTATCTATATTATAAAAAGAAATGTTCCATGCAGTGTCGTTTCTGGAATATAAGAATTCATGTGTAGATATAGAAGAATCATGGCTATGGACGAAATGACAGGAATCAAGAATATGTTTCTGCGCTGTTTATATCCCCCCTTTCTGGTTTGCATTGGAGAACATGCAGATTCAGAGGTAAAAAGCACATCACCAGCTCAACCCAAAACGTAACAAATTGTAGCAGGAGACACTTTCCTAAAAGTTGTCTGGCCAGGAATGCGTGTTTCTCTGAAAACAGTTTTTACGGTTCGTACGCGCTAGCTAGTACGGGTCTCCTTCCGTGTCCTAGCCATATTGTGCTGTTTCTTTGAAATTACTCACATTTGACTGCCCACTTCATTGCATATAAGTTTATATGTTAGTTTTTAAGACTAGCAGATTGGTTGACACTTTTACGGAGTTGCAGCCGTTCATCAGAAAAGTAAATAATTTTTTGCTCAGCGCTTTCTACGTGTTTCTAAGTGGTTTGTTGTGAGGTACAAAATGCGTCGCCAGCTTATCCCATTAGCAACTGCAGGGTTATATATCAGTTTATATATGCGAAACAATTAGATTTTGTTAGGACATTAAAGAAAAGTGACCTTTAGAGTGCAACTATGAGCGCATATTTCTGGCTTGAGTGGTGGCGCCACAGGTGTCAGTATAACCGATGAGAAGCTATAAGGTGGCTCATGGGACCATCGCAAAACTCTGATAGGGTGTCCGCGTCTCACCGTTTAAGAGTTGGCGCTAGCCAACCTGTAGGGGAAGGTTAAAGCGCGGCCGCCAGGGGCCCGCCATCGCCCCAATAACACAGAAGTCTTAGAGAGTAGGGTGAATGGCTGCGTTGACATCCTGAGACTTTTTAAATGCTATTGCGTGCAGCACTTAACTACGAAGCCTAAGTTTCATCGGGCAGCCCAGCGAAGCGCCACCGACCGCTTGCCACCTACCCCGGGAAGCAGCTTGTGAAGGCAAAACCAAAACATTTGTATAGTTCGTATTACCAAATGTATTAATTCTCTGGTAATTTTTTTTAGTATTGAGCTGCCCATAATTGCAAATATACATCGTTACCAGTGCCATTCGCGGCGGGATGGGAATGTTCCAAGTGTTCAATACATTAGAAACTATTCCTTTTAGGAATAGGGAAGAAATGCGCGGTGGTAGTTTTGGCGTTCTGAAAAAAGCTATCTTCGTTGTTTTTTTTTTTTTTTTTTTTGGCAGAAATGCTCTCCCAACGCAAGGTTCCAAAACAATCTCTGTGCCGCTGGTAAACCACAAGAATGTAAGTCATTGTCTACTGCAGTGTCGTAAATACTTGGTTGCTAAATGCTCAGAGCGACTTTTCTGACAGTCTTTCATCTTTATCTTCCGTGATTGTCCCGCTGCACTACAGTTGCTTAAGTCATCAAGAATTCAAAAACAGCTCGTCATTGGCTTAAATAAATGCACACTGAGGCCTGCGAGCGCTGGATCAGTGCATTGGGCTACAGTGCTTACTTGTTCACTGCGGCATCACAGGGAATGAATAGGCCAACGCCAATTCATTCCTAGTACCCGAATATTTATCAAGAACAATTCCAATTCCATCTCATGAAGGGTTACAGCAAGACTTGTAGCCACTGAATCATGACGATTGCAGCGCTCTCTGTGGTGTGACCCGGACCATCAATATCGACCTCTACATCGAATAGATTATCACTAACGTCTTTTGAATTCCGCACAATTTGAGCCGATGCCATCGTAACTGCCTGCACCGAATTCGTTTGAATGTGTCGTACACCAAACTACTTCTTACGTAAAATCGCTATAACCAGCAGCCCTCTGTGTTCTACATGTGATGTGTGGGACGATTTCGAACATTTGGTAACCTACTGCCAAAGGTTTATTGCAGATCACAGGACATTGTGTAATAATTTAGCCTTAGTTAAAGACACAGTCTTGCGCCTTGAACCTGTCCTTAGTCCTTGGTGTGATGGGTCTTTGGCTGCGCGAGCTGCAAAGGCCTTAATAACTTTCCTGAAGGACACAGGATTGATATATAGACACCTTTTGAAACTCATCTGTGTCTCATTATGTGTGCGTGAAAGTGTGGGTCACAGATTGTTTGTCATTCATTTTCCCTTCCCCTTCCCTTCTTTAATTGTCACCCTCAACAGGAGTAACATGCTAGGATCAACACCAGGCAGACATCTTCTGCTACTATTAAAATCTCTCTCCTCTCTAGCTGCTCAGAATTCCACAGGTATTCAGGCATTAGGCATTATATGAACGACTAAAAAGTTTATTTATTTATTTATTTAAGATACCCTCTGGCTACAGATGTACGTTACAGAGCGGAGGGGCGCATGCAGGATATATATATATATATATATATATATATATATATATATATATATATATATATATATATAAACAAAATGTCACACAACTTTCCCGATTATCTATTTTATTCCAACAGTTTCGGACGGTGGACCGTCCTTTTTCAAGGTAGAATTGAGAATGTATATATATAAAACAGAAGGTTAACAAAATAAGTGCATAAATCTCTCAAAAACAAAGCACATAATTTGGAAGACGGCATAGGTGTTAAAGATAACACAATATAAAAATATAATAAGCAACGCAGTAAATAATGAAGATAAGCAAATAACCATACAATAAGTTTTAATACTAGGCAAGACAGAAAGTTTGCAGCGCGGAATTAAATAAACTCGAAATACCGCGTTTTCGCTCTCTACAAGTGTAAACTTTGAAAGTCGTAAATTGGTAGCTTGCTGTAAACAACAACATAACGGAGAGGACTAAGCTACAGATATTTTCTAGAGCACTCACTTCGATTTTCGTGCTAAGAGTCCCAAGTATTTGCCTTTCGAACTTTCGGATACATAACGCATAGTTTACTGGTGATTTTATTATCTTCTTAGTGTTATTTTGTTATGACTCTATAGGGGCATGCCGGTATTCCCGTATGCGTACATGCCCTTCCTGTCGCGCTGATTTATCCAGGTTACATACACCGCTGTCCTGAAGGTAGGCACTCCCTATCAGGTCTTTAGTGTCATGCTCGATACTCTGGGGACAACGTGGCTCATCTCCTACTACTGCGACAAAAGCGAGCCTTGCTGTACGTATGGCGAATTTTTCTCGCTTCTCACTCAAAAGCATGACAACTTTAGGTGCAGTTTACGCCGAACCAAAGCAAACAGTTCCTGTACCGACATGGCACTATGTACGCGGAAAGTTATGGATTAAAACCGGGAGAAGGGCACCAAGCCAAATATATCCGAAACGCTCTCATTTATCCGTTGGAAAGAGAGGGAGCAGAAAAAACGTATTAGATTTATAGCCCATAGAAGGATCTCATGGCCAGGTGGTTCAAATATATAATATTAGCTTCCAACTTCCTTCCATCACTGAGCCATCACTGTCTTTTCTTTTTTTTTTCCCCCACTACCTAGCTCATCGAAACCGAATACAAGAGATAGCCTCTCCTGCTTTGATTTAGATACCGCCATCATGATCACGTTTTACCGCTTCCTTTTGTACTGTGCATTTTCGCAAAAACTGTTTTGAAATTAACATTTTTTTTTGTGAATCAAAATTTAAGTACGTATCTTACTACTTCAATTTGACGTTAGTGTTTCATAATGCTCATGAGGAAAGGCGAAGAGTATACAACCTGTAAAGTTCTATTTATGGGTTGTAGAAATGTTACCAAAGTCACTGATTTATGTAGGACGAGATAAAAAAAAAAGACATTCCTATTGTGAAGTGAAAGTGAAAATCATCAGCCTTACATGCGAAGAATACACTGGCACCTACCTGGGAGCTAGGATATAAAGCAAACATTCTGAAACTTCGTCGTGCCCTTCCTGTCGCGTGCGTCTCATGGGTATGATACCCTTTCTTACCACCAGTTAGAATGCTTGAATCTAATATTGAATTGTAGTCTGCTTTCATTTTTAAATTGAAAAAAAAAAAAATAACACGAAACTTCTTGTGCTTTTAATGAATTTTCTCCCGAAGAAATCACCAGATGGCATGAACAAAGTAAGTTCTCCGAGCAGAGATTATTTGCCGCTCGGCCAGCGTAACATATCTGTAATCCTTAAGCCGCATGTGCCATGAACAGTGCTTTATTTGAGTTTAATCGTTACATGAATTTAATGCAGAAATGAACTTGTAATCTGGTGTCTTTCATTCGTTAACTCTTCTGGCCATGCTGGGTTCCTCACAAGCAACCGTAACATTTGCTTTGTGGCGAGGTCCCCTGGTCACGGGAATTTCGATACTTTCTTAATCGATTTGGTCGAAAAGAGGTCGCAATTTTGTATACAGCATATATAGCAGTAGCCGTGTTGTTAGAAAATTTGTTGTGTAACAATTGCTGGATAGTGACGTAGCGTAGCCTCCTTTTGTGCCAAGATTACTCTGTTTGCGCGTTCTTAAGCTACATGGGCTACGAAAGCGAAAAAAGCCTGGTACAAGAGCTTTGCGTGATTTTCGATCAACCGTCGTGTGATTGCTCAATTTTGTGAAGCCTGAAGCAGACACAAAAAAAAGGCACATAAAACAGGCCCTGTAATTCTTTCATGCTGTATTAAAGGGTATGAGAACTAGCCGTTTTGAAAGCCACCTCCAACGTATCGACTACCTTGTCGGCAGTATTCGAGGACTGCCGCTTCTAAGTAGAAAGAAAGGTCAGCACGCCTGCGTATCGTGAAGCGGCTAAGTCAGCGAGCGACGTATTACGCGCCTTTGCTAAACTTATGTACTATTAAAAAGGTAGAACAGTGCTTTTGCATCATGTGTTACGTTAGATAGACAGGATGGGGAAAATATTTGCAAACAACCGAGCATTTTCTGTGCGTGGCACCAAGCAGCGACGTGCGGTATGCCCTGTTTTGAGCACTACCACACCTCTGATAGTCTCCCACGTATTAGTGGCACTATTGAAAGAATAGTGCATTTCAAAACAGCGCAATACACAGAACACATTAATTACAACTTTGTTACGGAGACACAGGTTTGAAAAGAATGGCACTCATCGGGAAATAAACGATTGGAAACAGCCGGAAAATGTTTACAGAGATATTGTTGCGCTTCACAAATTCTATTCAAGCTTTTTTCGTTGCAAAGAGTGAGCCAACATGGTGAATTTCTTAAATGAGTGCTTAGAGATCAGATAAAGCTTATGGATTGGGTGTTTGGTTATTATAAGCAGATCACGTTTGGCACCCTAGGTGGCTTGATGTAATCTTAACTTAATTTCTTTTCCAGATGGACATGAGATGTTTGACTGGACGGAGTCAACCTCATACAACACTACATGGGAGGACGGTGTAGTTGAGTTCGGCAGGTAAAGAAGAGTCGGAAGATTGGCATAAATTAGTCAAGTCCAAAAATCGGCCTAACAAAAGAAGCGCACTCATTATGGCTCAAAGAATATAGCTTAAGTCTGGCTTACGAGATAACGTTGAGGATTTGCTCGAAATGAGCGTCGGTAATCTGCAGACATCATGCGTTAACTTTTCAGGAGTACGCCATTTTAAATTTTTATTAATACCACGTATTGCATCGCCTAATGCAATGTGCAAACCGCATCTCTCAGATGCACAGGCTGCTTGTTCTAGAAACAATTCAATGGATGGCGAGATAATATATTGTTATTTTTTCTCTTATAACTGTTAGGACGCGAGTCTTGCTTACTTCAGTCAGAATTAGTTAAAGCTTTTCACTCTACGCAGCGATAAACGACTAAATGAAGCAGGATGTGCAGTATTGTTTGTAAACTCTCTCGTTTCCTCTTGGTAATCGCCCGCTCAAAGTACAATTGGTGGTGAATTTCAGCTAGGGTCGCTTCTTTCAGGCCAGATGTGCCCTGAGAATAATTGTGGTGTACGCTCGGGGGGGGGGGGGGGGGGGGGGGGGGGCTTGTCTGATTTCTGGTCCCCGTTCATCATGACAATGTAAAAATATCTATTTATGCATTTATAGTCATTTAGTATTTAGTAGGCATTTAGTAGTCAAAGGACGTTACAGGATGGGTGCATAAAATACACCTTTTTATAACAAAAATAAATGTTTCTAGAAAAGAACAACGCAACATACAGCAAAGACAGAAACATGCATAAAAGTCACAGTGTATGCAAGCTGCACTTAAAAGGCTCCTGTTAAGTTTTCAACAGAAGATAGCATGCTCATTCTGGAACAGTAACTGGTAAAGAATTCCACTAAGATATAGTACGGGAGAAAATGAGTAGGCGTATGCATTAATGTGTGATTGGGGAGTGTGGTAATTAAAATCATGCCTTTTTCATAGATTTTTTGTTTCGCGTGAAATTAAATACTTGATTGTGTCAATGTTATAGAAGTTCCTACACACACGCACGCACACACAAAAAAAAAAGTTTCAGCCTTATCGATTTTTTACGATCTGCTAAAAGGGTAACTGTAGTAAATTGATAATTTGTGTGATCGAATCCTAGCATGGAAATTTTAATAATATAAATCCGGCTGGTCGGCGTTGCACATTCTCAAGTCTTTGAATTAAGATGATCGTGAATGGGGTCCCAGAGAGCCCTGGCATATTTATACGTGGGCCTCATTATAGGTTAAGTGGGCTGTTAGTTTAGCAGATTGTGTTGTGAATTTCAGTTTTCGGCTTAAGAATGACTTGGCCTCGATCACTGAATGATTGATACAAGAGCCACGTTTTAGACCGATAAATGACCCATCATTAATTAAGTAGAGTACGAATAAGCAACCGGTGTAGGCAAGGAAAGCAATTCAGGAGTTGCATTTCGTGCTGAAACTTTTTATATTCGTAAACATTTGGAAGGCTGTTCACATCAAGCCCTCACGTATGAGCAGCCACGAAAAACGCGTGTTCTCGCTTTGTCGTCCGGTCGCGCATTGTATTGCGCACTGTGCATTGTATTGCGCATTGTATTGGCTTTGAGTGCTAGGTCCTTTCTGTGCGCTTGTTTGCACAATATCAGCAACAGGTTTGCTGCAACCTTTCGAAGTTAAATTTTGAGTGCCTGTTCAAATTGTTGAGACAATGAAATAAGAAGACACTGCATCAGGCCTGTGCTTATGTAAGGTGAGGAATGGCTTGAAAGTAGTTTTTTCATATGTAAAAGCAAAAAAGAAAGACTAAGCTACGAGTTTAGCGAAGGTTCTTCGGTTGTTCACTGTGCCTTTTTTACCGGCGTCAAAACATATACCGCCGTCAGCCACTTCCTACCGTAGCAAGCCTTGGCGTACAACGGGCCTGCTAACCCCGAAGCTAGCAGAGCGAAAGCAGAGTACGATAAAAAGAAAATAGGCGATAGTCAGTGAAGACAGCTCTTCGTCTCAGACCAGCCTTCGTAATATTCTACAATGTCGAAACGAAACCAGTTGCTCCTCAGACACTACCGTAGTCGCGCTCAGCAGTGTTAGAACTTAAATCAGTTTTCAAACTGTTGCATTTAAAGAACTGGATTGGTCCATTACAATGACGTTTAAAGTCCCGAAGTGATTCAGGGAGTGCTGAATTTTGTATAGAGAGTTTCGGACACTTTCGAACAATTGAGGTTCTTTAGCATCCAGTTACATCGTAAAGCACTAAAGCTCCATGCGTTTCGCGTCCATCTACACGCAGTCACCGTGGCTGGGATAGCACCCAGGTTTTCCGGCTCAGCAGGCGAGTATACATAATATGAGCCACTAAAGCGGGGCCTTTGGAGAACACATTTTCAAAATATCTAATTTTTCAAAAAAGGAAATGACTCTTACTTTCTCTGCTCTCTTATATTCAAACTAGTAGGATAGACTGAATACGCGAATAATGTCTGAATTCGCCTATGGCAGAGGAGCAGTGGCACCCATGCATCAGAGCACGAGGCTTATTGCTGCAGTTGTATATAGTGTGTTCCTAATAATAGCCAGGTACTATTTGGGTAGTTACACGGAAAATAGGAATGGAAGTTGCTGGAAAATCGATACACGAACAAGTACAAAGGCCCCGTTAGTGATGAAAGGCTGTGAATATCTTTTAACATATTGAATCACAAAAACAAAACAAAGCGTGTCATTTCATATGTTCCGCAAACACAATCAGAAAGCAGGGCGTAGACGCAAGGAAAGGCATCACAACACAGCGGCTTGTGTTGTTCGACGTGAAGGGCTGTCGTCAGGATTGAATAATAAAATAAGTCAAGCAGAATGTCAATTCAAGATCCTCAGAATGCCCACAAAGAAACAGACTGGCACAGCTAATAATTTAAAACATCAGTAGTTCCGTCTCGTCTGTCTGTAACTACTTCAAGTCCGCACCTTTCTGGCTTGCTTCTACAGCGGTTCATTACGGCGCGATGTCTGCTGTACAGTTTCAGCTGTGTCAAGGCGCGTTATTCTATTTATAGTCTCCATTCTATACCCTCCATCCTACAGTTCATATTGATATTCAGCGTTTAGCTGAAATGAAAAGAGGAGTTCCTGCAACCAGACAGGAATTAACACAGTTAACGGTCGCTGTAGTGAACTGAGGCAAATATGCTCTCATTCTTCAGAATAAGCAACCGTTAGCAAAATACGTATTCCGCACAGTGACCTTCAGACAATGATACAACTTATATATATTAGAGTCGTTTTTCTTTGGCTAGGTTGATTTTCGGTGCGCCGAATGCTTAGATATATCTACATGTGGTTAACTGGGCACATCTTCGCAGTGGCAACATCACTGGAGTGAAGTCCGTGGACATGCAACAACTAGGAGGCGTGGACATCGGGAAACAGCTTTTCCTTGACGGCATAGGGTTTCATGTGCCGAGTTTCGTTGACGATCCCTTTGACGGCGTTTTCGGGCTGCGTCAGGGCCCGCATTCACCATTGAACGAAATGGCTAATTCTGGAGTAATCGACATGCCATGGCTGGGGCTCTACTTCAGCCGTGAAGAAAATGTTCGAGGGGAAGCCTTGTTCGGAGGTGTCAATCCAAACCACTACCACGGTTCAATTGGCTTTGTAGAAGCATTTGGCGATGCCTTCCAGTTTAACATTGATGGGTACGTATAACACTGCCAAGATGGCCTTCAATCTTTAGAACTGAAAAAAGATACTTTAAACTGAAGTGCACCTTCTCCAGAAAGTGACAATGTGTTCAAATATATACATACAGGAGAAGCAAAATGAATCCAGTAAATATTGTAGCAATCTGCACTCACGATGAAAGTGCGAGGGCTCGTCCTCGATAATTTCATTAAAGATCCTCGTCATCAGTATGCGTGTAAGAAAAATCGACACTACAAAGCACAATAGCATTCAAAGATGAAATAGTTTTTCTTACTGTCTTCGTATTTTCTGGCACGGTTAGACATTTGCAGGTCGTGTTTTGCAATATAACATGTTTCTATAATGTTGGGCGCCTCTATAGTTTGGTTTGTTCCTATATGTTCTTATTAATTTACAAAATGTCAGAATGATTTGATTAATTCATGGGTAGCCTTTATTGATACAAACAGACGTTTTCAAGCGCATGTTTCTTTTGCGAGTTTCAAAAAAAGAGACGCTGTATCTTTAACATGAGGTAAAGAAGCGCCTTTCCATGATTTCCTCCACTGGTCAAAATTGATATATTTAATTTTACTTTGCAAGGGCTGAAGGAAAAAATTGAAAAAAAAAAAAATGTGCTGCGGAGTGAATTACATAAAATGATAGTAACGCCATGACAAATAATATAGTGCTGCTAAGTTGCTCACATTTCGATATGAGAGATAATTCAAAATACAGGTACCAAGTGGGCTTATTGAAGAAAGCCCTGGCCCCTGAAAATTCCCGTGCACGGCTGGCTTTAACTTACCCTTTTATTGGAGGCCCAGCAGGTGATATTCAAGATATCAACCGCTTACTTCGAGGGCGCAAGGTGGAAGGTGGGAAGGTAAGTCACACCAGATCGAAGCAAACGTATATATATATATATATATATATATATATATATATATATATATATATATATATATATATATATATATATATATATATATATATATATATATATATATATATAAAGGCGCATACGGCTATCTCCAATACTAGTTAACGCAACTCATTGCTCATGAATTAGCGACCTTTGCAGTTTAGCCGCTTTATTTCGCATTGCTCTTTAAGCAAATCATGCTACTTCAGAGGATATTTAGTTCCAGTCGACGGATTGTTTTTTCTGGTAGTGCTGGTTTCTTTTAGTGTGGAAATGCCGTTCTAGATTTCTGCGCTAGGAATTCTAAAAAAAGCCTTCTTAGTTGCGCATTTACAACGCTCCGAGAAATATACGTTCCCTTGAATAACCTGAAGCTAGAGTTTCTCCAAATGTCTCTAGATACAGAGGCAGATTAGGCCTGAAAAATGTGTTTTAAATTACTTTGAGAAGCGGTCGAATACAACGCTGAGCGCGTACTTTTTCATTACGCAAAACGTTAAAGTTCTCTAACTAGCAAACATAATTCTGAGAGGCAAAGTTCTGAATATTTCAGCCTGAATTTGAGCAGCTAATAAGCAATGTTACTAAGTTCATCAATACTCTGCATTGCAAGAAATAAAGCAGGTGATCACCTGAATTAAACAGCCGACTTCAAATTGAACGGGAATACGTCCACTGCGTCAACACCAGGAACAATACAGCATTTAAGTCTATGCAGAAACCATAGATCAAGTATATAAGCACATCGTATGCAAAAATAACAGAAAAACCATTTCAACTTAATTTTTAAGCGCCTTTTTTTTTACACGGTATGAAGGAGCACTGAAGAAGTGTAAATGGGGTACGACAAGTGGACTTGAACAGTACCAGTTGTCCGCCTCACCATAGCAATTCACATGCGTCGCTGGTATCTGACCATTGTTTTACCCGACGATTCAAGCGAGGATCTGTTGTGCCAAACTTAAACACCGCTACTCTTTTCCTTATGCACTGACTCAACATGAGGAATACAAGACATTTGTGCCATATACGTAGCGCTGATTGTGCACTTTTTAAAATGGTATTCTCATTGTGAGTTTATGCCTTTTGCCGGAGATTCAAACCCTCTGCAAATTGCATATGCTGTAATGTTACGTGCATGAGAACTAATGCGTCATCGTTTGTGCAATCCTATCAAAGCAACTTCTAAACGGTGTGGTTAAACTTATCTGGACGTTTTCCTGCTTCGTATTTCAGTACGAAGTTAGCTGCCACGTCGACACTTTCATGGTTTTGGAAATTGGGCCTATGTATATCCCCATGGGACCGGGTGACTACATTATCAAGGTACGCCGCATAATTGTGCTGTAAAGTGTTAGGATTGTGCATAAGACCATCTCTACTACAGTGTTCGTTATGCGGATAACAAGTGACAATAAACGAAAGCAATTTTTGTGCAGTGTAAGGCTTGTGAAACGTTGACCTTGCAAGTTGTTTTATTCTTAGAAAATGACGCACTAGATGGTATGAAGGCTCAACAGTGAGAGGGAGATTTTCTTTATGAAAATTATAAATAGCACTAAAAGCTTATGAAATTATGGGAGCATATAATCATGCATCTTTGTAATAAGAAATCCAGATTTCCTTTAACACATCAACGAGTGCATTGAAGTTTATGCCTTAGATTTAATGGGCACTCATAAGAAAAATAAAATCAGAAAAATTGATTCTGCTTTGCATTAACCGATCAGATCGTTTGCTCGTGCCTTTTCTTTGCTACATAATTTAGGCGCTGCCAGCAGTTCTGGGATACCGGACTATACCTATCTCCTCACACAGTTAAAATTCGTAATTAAGCTACTGTACTGGGCACGGATATTTACAGGCACCATCTTTATGAGCAACGAATCTTAACTTCCCAATTGTGCATCTCGTGTGCTACCATTAGTGGAGGCGCATGATTGCTTTAGAAGCAGCTTTCCCCTAAAAACAATATTCAAGGCTTGATACGCACTATTGCCGCCGTGAATGAAAAACAGTCACATATCAGTTAGAAATATCAACTGGAAATATATCTCGCTTCAAAATTCCTGACTGCTGTTTGCACACATGGGCTATTTTTCAGGTGAACGAGCCGGCAGGAACGAGATGCTACAGCGGTTTTATGGAAGCTGGCGAGATGCACAATGCGTCCTGGCACTTGGGGCTTGTCTTCCTGAGACGCGTCTACACCGTGCTTGAGGCACCACTGGAACCGCCTGGTCATGGACGGGTGGGCATGGCGCGCGCACGTTGACCGGTGGAAATATCGCTGTACTATGTACACGAAGAATGACAAGTGGGGATTTGGTTTTGAAGCATGCATCTCAGTTTTGAATAAATTGATCTACTGCACAGCAGTGAATTGGGTGAGTGAGACGTGTTAAACTTTCCGAGTACGTGGCACGTCGACGGGGACGGCTTGCATGTTGGAGGTCGCTGTTAGTACCAACGGTCCAGTCGAGTCAGGAAGGCACTGAGAACATCTGGGTTTGCTGCGGAATATGTATTGAAACATATTGTTTATACGAAGAGCAGAAACTGAAGTTATTTGAGCGCTTTTTAGTCGAGGTGTTTGAAAAAGTATTCGCTTTACAGGAGGACCTACAGCGAGACAATGTATAGCAATTGTAATGTTACGGGAAAATGTTTGGCCATTGCTTCACAACAATTAAACCTTCAGAACAATAAGCACAGTCTTTATCAAGATTATTCAACTCACGGAGTTTGTTTCATAACTCTGTAACGGGGTTACGGAAACCAATTCTGGAATTTCAAAGCTTCAGAATGATGAGGACGAGGTTTGTCGTCACTGGCACAATTGCGATCTGTGATTTTCAACGAGCATAATTATGGCGTTACAGGAAAACTTCTTGAACTCTATATTTATAACAAAGAATGTACCAGAGCTCTATGCTTGAATATCTGCTGGTTCCTAGACAGAAACAATGAAAAGTATGCGCCCACAAAGACATCTTTCATGGTATGTGGTTTTTTTTAAAGAATAAAGCAGGAGAGAACAAATATTCATCGAGCAGTCCACCATGCTAATGGTTATTATCAAATTTGAAAATTGCAGCAAAATGCCACAATGCTCTGCAATAATGAACTGAAGTTCATTTTACTTTCATATTTCGCTTCAGGTGCCCCACACGTTCTAAGTAGCTATATTCCTCTATTGCTTCCGAGTAATCGCATTGTCTCGTAAACCGTTCAATTCTTCCTGGAGAATGGAACAGAGATTTAAGTTTTGCTCTATAGCCTTAAGTCTCGTATCACACAATAACTGGCGTCTGAGGGGCCGTCGTTCTTGCTATTCAAAAATCCAGATTGTTTTCAATGGGTCATGAAGTCAGAGCCAGAAGCCCTCTCGCGGGAATTTCTTTCATTTGGTTGGGAGCCACTGGTTGGAATTCTGCGAAAACATGCCTGCGAATTTCAAGAGCATGCCAAGAGCGGTGAGGCATGTGGTTCGTTGATGACCGGGCCCCGCCACTGGGTCCATATCACAGCCATATCGCAGAGTGGTGCATTAAGTGAGCAGAAATGCTATTGCAGACCTGAGGACAAGCTACCCTGTGAGTTCCGTGACTGGCTGCTTTCTGCATTGAAATGACTATAATGAAAAGGCAAACGAATTTCTGCGCCAATCGATCGTTGCAATTAAAAACGATGTCATTCAAGCAACAGACAGTGATAGAGCCAATATAAATATTATCCAAGTCCAGTGCCGCTTCTCTTAATGTGAAATCACTACATCAGGAGGTTTAACCGGCTTACACACTCGGCGCGTCTCTTGTCCTTGAAACGACCTGGTTACCATATCTTAGGAGAGCTGCTGAACACAGAGGCGGAAAATATCTATCGGAGCGGAACGGATTCAAATCCCATAATTCCTCGTAGGCGCCCAATACGAAACTTTGTAGTTATCTTCGCAACCGGCTATCCCACGTGTTAAGATGCAAAGCACTCTCGCGCTTCTTTTTGCCCATCGTCATCTGCATCAACTTCAGTTTGTGTGAAATTTTTTTAATATGTTCTACCCGGTTTGACGATGGTATTATTCTACATTTCTTTATTTGATTGGAAGCAAGTCACCGCTCTTCCAGGATTATACACTATGCTAGAGCTCATGATATATTCCCGGGATAGGGTGTGCAGTTTTCCCAGCACTGCTCTTCAACCCATTTGCAGTCATCTGATGCTGACAAGCTCCTTGCTCCTTTTACACGGCATCTAAGGCTTTTCTTGTTTCATTCATTTGAGCAATGAACACAGAGCATTGCAATAGTCGGACCCTTCTACTTGAAGGAGGAGGAGGAGGAAAGGCAGAGAGGTTAACCCCTAAAAGAAACCAGTTTGCTACCGAGCACTGGGGGAAAGGGGTGAGTGGATATAAAAGTTGTACTTGAAAAATTGTGCAATTGCTGGCCGCTGAAAGCCAAACTGCTTGGTTGTAAAGGAAGCCTAAACGATAAAAATGAAAAACAAAAAACACAAATAAAACAGATTTAAGCGGCAGCTCCGATACTCTTTTCACTTTTTTGATTTATTGATTGAAACACATTCATCGGTGTCCCCTGTCTTAGATACCATAAACCTTTTGTCAAAATTCTGCGCAGAACTATTTTTACAAAGAAAAAACAGCAAATCTACAGTAAAATTGGTTTGATGGACAGAAACGCCCTTGCGGTTGACATTCGACGAAGGTACTCGCAGTATTGCAAGAACACTCGCACGCGGACAGAATTGCGGAAATACGGAGTGTAAATAACGGCGCAGTTATGAAAATGACTGAGATTACGTTATTTATTTATTGATTACGAAAATTCATTGAAAGCTTTTAATCCTTCGAAACCTCAGTAGTCAGGCAGGCATTGCGAAGTCAGGGTGTTGATGAGTTATATGTGAAAGTGTTGGAAGATATATTGGCTCGTCTTGTGCTCCTTTGCTGTCGTGTTCTTCTGTCGCGCTGTTTTTCCATCCAATTGGAGAGCCCTTCGACGTGCAGTGGGCATAGTCTGCCTAACAATCGCGATTAGAAACCAAAATATATGTGCAAACATTGTTTGGGCTTATGGCTCTGAAGGCTAACAGCCGGCCGGTCCAAATAGAAATATTAGTCGCAGGTTCAGCAACGAAGAATAAAAGGTGGAAGCATTAATACTCACAACATTACTGCAATAATTGTGCACGTTTGCAAAATCACACAGGAAAGTGGGCAAGGCGTGATGAGGGAGTAAAAGCCTCGGAATCCATCTTCGCGACGTCCCTGAACTCAAGTATATCACTAGTATCTTCCGAATACTTGAGACCCTCTCTCCGCGCTAGCCGGATTCTTCTGGAGGACACGCGACAGACGATAACGCGCCCAGGGTCATTTCCAAGTTTAGCTGGAAAGACCAACCTTGTTCACGGTAGTTAGAAACAGTGGCCTGTGACGGCACCTGACGAATTATGAGTAAAAATGACTCTTTGAGATCTGTCGGTCGGGGAACGTCTTTTATTGTGAAAACTGCACAACCTCTGCATAGGGATGAGGTAATCATCTAAAGAACCACATATATATAAGTGAAGTTTGTACAAACCCCTGCAAGTGTATGGGGCGTAATGTGTTTATCGCCGGCACTCTTTGATGTGCGCTCTCCTCGTGTGTTTACTCGATGCTAGTGTCAAGAGGATCTCGTCTGCACAGGTTTAGCCACGATGTGGCCACGCCTTAGGAATATCAGGCCTGAATGTCCGAATGGGTTGCCTTTATTGTGTCCATAAAAAGAATCGACGTCAGCTCTAGCGTTTTCTGTTTTTGCTGTATTGAACAATAAAAGCATGTAATTAGAAACGAAGAGAATGAATAAAGAATGATCTCTGTCCACAACCCAGCTATTTTCCTAATGACTTGAGACATGCTACGGTTTGCAATCAGCCGGCTTCCTTGGGATGGAGCAGTAGCGTGGTACAGGCCAATGAAATACAGTAATGAGGCTAGGATGTTGTTCCTTTAGTACCATATGAAAGAGCACAGTGTTTGAAACAACGATTTTAAGATTCATACTGCTATAGATTTCATGTACTGTAGACTATAACTTGTGTCTTGGAGACACCACTGAAGACCCTCGATTTGATAACGTTTTTAATTACTTCATACCGATGATACATTTCTCATTGCCGCGTGTGCGGGTTTTAGAAGCTCATCACACGTGCCGTACAATAACTTGCGGATAGTTTTTGGTCACATACGTCTAGAGTAATGTGTACAGAATTAAATATTCCTCAATATCTCGTTCAAGATGTTTTGTCTGCTTTTTTCAAACCGCCCATTCCACAATGAAAAAATACATTCTGACCGTTTTATAGTGATCCTCACATCAGAAATGATATTTGATGCTTCAGATCATTGGGCCAATTCGCGATTTGAAAAAGCTCAGCTTTTTTCAATGCGCGGCCATGTTTTCCCTGTTATTGACGTCCCGGTACAGAAAACTGAGGCGGAAAGACTGGAAGTGTTTTTGAGCCGTGAAGTTTTGTACTTCAGCTCCTCGTTCCAGGGTCGGCAGATGAGCTGAAGTGGCGACCTCAGCTCCTTCTACTTGTGCATATCAGACTCCCAACGACAGCAGAACTAGTCCTTGTAACGGTGAGCTAAGGAGATACAGACATATCATGTGGTTACTCAGGAACATAAACGTTCGAAACAGCGCAAACTGCCCACACGGCTTAGTTGCCAAGCATGAAGATGCGGCTCTTTTTCCTCAGCCTCGCCATACTATCTGGCCTCCTGGGATGCGGCGCTGCAGAACGAGATGAGTGAGTTTCGTTAAGCTGGTTTGTTTAAGAGTGCATTCTTTCGTGCCTAATTTTCTGGATGTCTTTAAAATCACTTTCATTTTTGCTATTTGGGGTAGCAAACTCTCCTAACTAGGAACGAGATATTCGTGGTCTGGTTCATGTCGGACAAACTATTTATAATATAGCTCATCTCATAGTTGTGGAAGTCGCTTTCCAGTCAACTTGCAGTGGGTCTGAAACAAATCTTGTGCAAAAAGAACAAAAATTTAGCGGGAGTGTTTTATTTCAGCAAAAAAAGAAAAAAGGATTTGAGTGCTGAGAAATGAAGGGCATGCGAGGCATTAGTGGTAAAAAGGATACTAAAGGTTGAAGGAAGAAAAAAAAGACTATTAAAACGTTTAAAATCTATCGATATTGCTGAATTGGTTCACGGGAACCCTAGCTTTATTTTTATCGACCACATGAGTAACTCGGACGCAAAGGTTTAAAATCTGCTGCGGTCGGAACCTTGTCAGGTGGTTGCTTTAGAAAATGCTTGTTTCTTGAAAAAAAAAAAAATATTAAGTTTAGTTGGCGCTTGTGTGGCGGTAGTACCGTTAGTCGTTATTGCAGTTTTAGCTTTCATATTCAGTTAGGCAGTCAGATTTACTCCAGGAAATCGAGCATCAAAATTCAGAACGCTCCTTTGCTAACATGGATTCCTTACCTTCCTTACCCAATATGTAAATTTGAAGTTTCTGTCCACCTTCCCCGTTGTCTGCTTAAGATTTCGAAATATGTTATTGCTATATAGTTGATGAATTACAGTAACTATTAGTCGGGTAAATATTCAGCACTGTCACACAGATAATGCCGCTTTGCCGCACATTCCATCCGTGCGCAACATGCCGACGTATCACCCTCAAGCCTAAAACATAAAACTCGGTAAATTCCTAAATATATTGGGTAGTATGTAGATTAAGAAGTGTGTATACTTATATAAACTTTTTGTCTCTGTTAAGGCAGGAGTGTTTCTGTGCGTTTCACATTTTACTTGTATAATGTCACTGCTCTAGATGGCGTTGGCAGGGAAACAGCTTGCATGCCATGTCCCATGGTTTACAATCAAGCGGCAGTTGAGCCAGCAGCGAATGTTCCCCTTGTGACTGTGAGCTCTGTGTACCATCAACTGCCGTTCAGAGCAAGTGATTGTGCAGTGAAGCATGTGTTCAGAGAAAGAAGCGCAGTAGTAAGGAACCTGGAGCTAACGTTGGTGATAAAAACAATTACGCTCCGAAGCAGGTTATACTTAGCCATACCTAATTAGACATAAAGAGCAGCAAGGCTTGCCGTTCTAGAGGCACGCATAAAGCTCATAATGAAATCTAGCCCTTAGTGTTTTATTCTTGGATGGCTACGCAGTTGTTTGTCTTTTTCAATAGCTGGAGCCACTGTCTAATTTGTAATGATATAAATGGAGTCATTTTAAAGCGTTGGCATTGAATACCCCATTCACGCGAAAATCGGGCGTCGGCGATGTCGGTGTCGGCCTTGTGAGTGAAAAGGCACCCCCATGGTGCTGGTAGATGGTGCTGGCAGCAAATATGTCAGCGCCTAAAATGGAAATAGGGCTGCCTCCCGTTGCGCTTTAGAGGAGCTGCCAACCCAGGCCTCTCCTTTCATATGGGAGGGTTATATCAGAATCAGTTCGCCAGGTACCTTGAGTAGGGAGGAAGACACGTTACCCCTAGGCCAAGAAGGCACGTTCATACAGCTTGGATAAAGCGGGGCTTTATTTGTCGGGTTGTAGCGTAAGCTATCGCATCTTACCTTTAAAGGAGGAGCTTCAGTTTTCCCCATTTTTTTTTCACAGAATAGTATGTGTGGATTTTTATTATGATTTGCAGAGAGGTGTCAATATTTCTCCAGACTTCCATTTCAATTAATTTTGGTTTATAGCTATAAGTACACAAGAAAGGACCTGACATCACTACCTCTGCCACATAACCAATATTTACAGCAAAGAGGTCTAACTTTTGGCACATCTGGTTAAAAAGATGTGTTAACTACTCACGGACAACAGACGTAGATGTATCCACAGCATATCGCTATTGTTGCAGAATATTTTCCATAGTACTCAAGAAGTATGGCCTGAACTTTAAAATGGCTAGCTCGGACTTTAGCACATCTTTTATCTGTTTCTCGACAGGAACGATATTCCAGAAGAAAGTTCAAAAACGATCTCCGTGCCTCTGGTGAACCACAAAAATGTGAGTTGTTCTTTGTTGCAGCGATGTTAAAAGATTTGTTTATGACCGGTGCTATTCAATTCTCTGAAGGGTTTAACCCATTATCGCATTGCACCCTTTCATATTTGCAGGGCAAAGCTTTGCTTTTTTTCAATGTCAACATGTTCTATTTTACACATATTCAACATATGCAATTTGCGTGCGTCTGTATGTGTGTGCGTGCGTGCGTGCGCGCGTGCGTGTGTGTGTGTGTGTGTGTGTGTGTGTGTGTGTGTGTGTGTGTGTGTGTGTGTGTGTGTGTGTGTGTGTGTGTGTGTGTGTGTGTGTGTGTGTGTGTGTGTGTGTGTGTGTGTGTGTGTGTGTGTGTGTGTGTGTGTGTGTGTGTGTGTGTGTGTGTGTGTGTGTGTGTGTGTGTGTGTGTGATATTGAAGAATACACGGGCGAATACATTCCGACAGGTCGGCCATTTCGAAAAAAGACCCTATTGCGTACGTAAGCGCTGAAGTTTAAAACTGCACTGCTTTGAAGAAAAAAAAAAGATTTGTATCTGTAGCACGTTTCCTCAAAAAGCAAGAACTTGCAAAGCAAGCAAGTTCCTCAAAATATCTTTCTTATACCTTTCTAAACTATGGTGCACAGCACTCAAGAACTGCAATGAAATGTGTAATGAGAACACAGTGAACAGTGGCACGTATTTTCATTCTGCACACCATTACGCTCTTAATATCGTCAGTTGGAGCATTCTCCAAATTATAACTCTAGCTAAGACTGGTGGTAGCGGAGCAACACCTTTATATATTTTGTTTGGAATCAGCATTTGAGGTTTAATGCCCTAGCTGTAAAAATCCCGTTCCGTGGAAACCTCCGCGTTGAGAAAATCCGGGTTTGTTAGGGTATCGTGACGTCACAGAGAATATAAAAAGGTTAACCTGCAGATAAACTCAGATTATAAGGTTACAACCTGAATCAAAAGTTATGCCATGTAAGGCTTTACAGTAAATGATATTGCACTGGAGGTATATAGTTGGGGCAATTAGGTGGGACCGAAGATGAGACGCTTGAGCCTCTGGGCACAGCAGCAGCAGCCGCTAAGCCACTGGCCCTGGTTCTTCATAACGAATAAAGGGACGCTTTTGTGTCTGACGGATAAACGAAAAGCAGAATACGAGTCTCTCTGCATGCAAATGTAATACGCCGAGAAACGCCTAGGAGGGCACTTACGCACCTATTGTCGCTGTTGTGCCATACCATTGTGAAACTGATGTGCACCCACAATAGCACTCTAATTGGCGGTTCCCATGGTTCTTTAAAACATTGCATATGAGTGACATTCGAAAAAGCTTTCACCTCGTTTGAGGGAGGAACGTGATTAGAAAATAACACGTTCTTAGGACTAAAAAAATAATTTCGATTTCTGTTCTAAACTCCCGGACAAGTTTTTGTGGATATGCAGCCAAAGCTACATAGCCAAGGCGAATAAGCTCACTGCGCAGCAGAATATAGTCTTTTGATAAACTAAGCGAATCGTTCTCTGGGATACTATATCATTACAGAAATGCCCATTTTGTTATTGCGTCAAGATTGTAGTACATTATAGGCCAGTACAATGTTAACGTAATGCATTTTAAAATCAGTACAGGACACCGTGCAAACTAAAGCGTGCATACGGGATGGCCACGCCATCTGCCTGGAATCTCCCGTTCTGTTCGTCGGCTGCTGCTGCTTCGTCTACCCTTTTTTTATACCTTTTATTAATCCTCTCAGAATATGACGAAAAAAATGTAAAAGAATAAGAGAGGGAGCCCGGACCAGCAAAGCTTTGCCAGACATAATCCAATTTAAGATAAAAGAAAAGAAGCTATACGCCCCCCCCCCCAAAAATAAATAAATAAAAATAAACGTAATTGAGATGAAAAAAACATGGATAATAAAAAGTTATATTTTACAGTACCTTAAAGATACAAAAGTAAACAAAGAACACAACTGCCTAGTTGTGTATAGTTACAACTACTAGTTACAACTACTAGTTACAACAAGTAGTTATATGAAATGGAAAAAGGACAAAGAAACAAACAAAACGAGAGAAGAAAAGCACAAAAAGATAAAGAGGTCCAGGAAAGAAGGAGGCACTGAAGAAAACGTTCGTGGGTAGCCAGAAACTGCAAAAGAATAGAGAACCAACACAAAAATTGTGCATTAAGGATTAGCCAATACACAAAAATATAAATTTAAATCAAATATGCGAAACAAACTTCAGCCTCGAAAAAGATATATATATATATATATATATATATATATATATATATATATATATATATATATATATATATATATATATATATATATATATATATATAAAGCGGTTACCAAAGTCTGCAATGAAATGAGAAAAAAAAAGATAGCATTGAAAATTGTCGCGCATACAAATCTAATGGAGGCACAAAGACACACAGAACATCACGCATGAAATCCTTGACAGCTTGAGAAGACGTCCATTACTATGAAATTATGGAATAAAATTCTGTCCGAATCGGGTGGGAGAAAGCTGTACATTACGTACAAAAACAAAAAACAAAAAGCAAAAAACAAAGCCAGAAAGCTGAAAATATAATATACTGGTCGATGAAAAATAATTAAGGCAACATGAATGTACATAGATGATAGATAGATGTACACACAAAAAATGGCACAAAAAAGGTGAACAGAGAAAAGAAAAGTAATAGTAATAACATTAGTAAATACCAAATGACAGATTTAAAAAGAAAAGAAAACAGAAGAGAAAAAGGCAGAAGAAAAATGCTATGCAATACAACTCATATCAGAATAAAGTCCAATGCTGCATAAGCAAGAGGAGGACAGCAGATGCGCTGTAAAGGACATGTCCATTAATAGCCTTTATCGATCTCTCGGGCCCTAGCCTTGGTGAAGAAAGGTGCGTGGTGTCGGTATGACCCTGCCGCAATAAGGCAAATCCGTCAGGCGGTAGTGGCTCAGACCTCCGCAACGTAGTCATGTATTGCTCAGGCAAGTAAACACAGTGCTTCATAAGAGCATAGCCGTTCGGCATAAGTGGCTGAAAGCTCCACGCCGTAGTCATGTTGCACCTCAAGGCGAGCAGATCGGGAATGCCCAAAGCACTCATGCTCAACAAAGGAGCACGAAGCCCTCTCCTGAGCAGAGCGTGGTAGGGGGTCTTCAGGACCCTCCGGCGAGACCCTCGCCCCTTCCACAGTCGGGCTCTACCCGTCGGTTTCAGTACGCTTTCATAATGCGCTTGTTTTGGCAACGTACGATCACTCATAGTAGCTTTTTTATGGAGTCAGTCCTTATTTGTCGGCATCCTTTGTTTTGGGTCTGGTAGGTGCATGTGGGGATACCTAGTCGTCTCTAACGCTACAGCAGCGTGAACAGTGTAACTGGTATTTAAATCAAATTGCAAATCAGAAGCCTCCGGCTATTCTTCTTTTATAGCAGCTGACAACGCTCCTATTATACTGCTGAACAAATCTGTTCTTCACCACTGAAAGTCGGCATACGGATTTGGCCATGTGAATTTCCATTTTAGTTTTTGCTCTTCTCTGTATAAGTTATGAAGTGTCGTTATTTGGTTTCAAACCAGCTCATATATTTATGGTGATGCAGTTGCCTAGGTCTATTTCGTCTTCTAGAATATTTTGCAGGCCCATAGAATTAATGAGCAAACAAGCAAGGACATATACGTAGCGCGTGATATCCATTAGCCGCAAATATACATTCGCTTAGATCTTAAGTAGTCTAAAAAAAGACATTTCTGCATATTTGGAGACTCAGAAGCCATTATTTCAAGCAAAGGCGCAACTGAAACCAAAACCGTACCTGAGGCCAAATATGCCAAAACTATATGGTGTAGTAACACCATAAGGAAAGCTCCACAGCCTGAAAAATTTGTTCCTTGAGTATAGTACCGCAATTTCTTATGTGAGTGTAGCATACGCCTTGCAATCAACATAATGTACGGTATTTTTGGCGCATTGTAAGACATCAGTATTCCGTATTGTATTTACTGAACATGTGTCGTTTACTCTTTTTTTATTTTACATGGCCAAACAAGGCTCACTGAGATTGCAGATGTTCATTTGCCATGTAACAAAGCATCAAGAACGCAAGAACAAACGCTAGACAGTGTGTTCGGAACTGGCGATGACTATGTGCTCAGATGGTAGATGACCACGAATTTTAAAAACTTGCGCCGAGGTCTCGCTACTGCGCGAATTGTAAACAAACGGCGGTAGCCATGGAAACGGCACGAATCCGTCGCATAGTAACTGTACTCGTCACGTGAAGGAAAGGCGCAGTTCATAACTCTGGGTAGACTCCTGAACCGCGCCGTAAAGGAGGAAGGAAGACGGGAGTGAAAGGACACAAATATCTGCGTATACAAAATCAAATAAAACAACAAATTGAATCCCCCGCTAAACAGACGCATTGCGCAATCCAACGAGGTTCACAAAAAACGTCACAGCACAGCAGTTTCATCTAGCAGGGAGGTGAAAGTGGGCAGAATGTGAGAAAGGCTTTCGCATTTTCAGCACTTACGCTGTCTTAAGAGCAATCCTGTAAATTTTAATCTATAGTTTCACTGTGCTTAAGTTATGATCAACGTCGCGCTAACCGTACGCCCGCACCACTAAGTTACCGGCGCCTCGCCACTCAATGGTAAATGACTGCAGTGTTGACTGTTCGATTTTGTCAGTCACTTGCATCTCCTCATTCTTTCGTTCAATATGATGTTTCTCTGGCAGAAGTACAAGCTGCTTAGATTACACTACATTACTAGGTTGAATTACAATAAAAACAAAATCAGCAAAGTTAAGGAACTCGGTTTAGCTTAGTGCTCAGAAAGTTTGGTTCTCGTAAAATACTTTGCAAAGTGAAAGGGACGCTCATTGATTCGTTATGTGGATCACGTTTAACACAGGTAATAGCACCTGGTGCGAGTAAAAAATACGGAGCTGGGCGGAAAGGTAAACCCCTGAAGCACACTAAGAGCAAAGAAAAACGGTTTACAATTAGCTGGAGCTTTGTATTGGGCGATATTTGACTGGCAGTATTATTGTCTAGAAAGCAGGTTCACTAGGTTTCGATATCACTACGTGGCTGTTGGCCACAGCGGTAATTAAGCTACTTTGACGCAGTGCTGATTTTTTTTTTCTTTGCAGCTTACGTACACCACCGTGCTGAAAGTAGGCACGCCCCGTCAAGAATTCAATGTCACGCTTGACACGGTGGCAAATACTTGGCTTATCGCTTACTTCTGCGCCAAAGGCGAGCCTTGCTGTGAGTATGAGCAATCCAATCATAAGCGTTAGAAACTCTGTTCTCCGGAAATTTGGCGTCGGCGATGTAAGCGGAAAATCGCCGGCTTACATTTTGCAGGTGGAAACTGGCAGGTCGCAAGTTCGGGTAAGGGGAGGTCGTCAAGTTAGTGTCTCGAGACCACATGACATAGCCGAATAGGGAGGAGTATTACTGATTATTAAGAGACGTCGCTGAAATGTACGTGAAACGAATGTTTGGTTTCCTCCTATATTTATGGGATACTTACATTATTTTGCGGAAAAAAATGTATTGCGGGAGCAAGGACTTTTAGCGGGTTTTAGTGCCGCCTTGGAGCTTTTCCGATTTTGCAGGTTGTACAATTTTTGCTAGAATAGGCCATATTCCTTAAAATTACAATCATTTATGCAATATAACTTAGTTGTGAGCGCATGACGTCACTGCGTCGCCAATGTGGCGAATATTAGAACACGTACGTTATGCCTTGCACTGATTTATCAGAAATTTTAATGCATGTGTAAGTTACTGTTCACGGGCTTTTGGTCCGGCTTAAAGATGCCTGTGAAATATATGGAGAAGTATAGGAAAGATTGGCTGCAGCACTCTAAGTGTCGAGAATGTTTTTTTTTCAGTCCCAAATACAAATCGACGCTCTTTATGCAGCTTAAGAATAGTCGTTGCCTCATGCTAATAACGAGTTTGTCGCGATAAAAAATATATGCGTCATTGAACTTCAATAAAAGACGTCCACACTCGACAGGTAGAGCAACTATGGGTGCACTGCTACATTGCTGGACGAACTGAAAAAGTACAATAATCCTTACAACGACAGTCTTTCCGTTGATATTTATCTCGATCTTTAAGTGCAGATAATGCTCTGGCCGAAAACAGGGTTTGAACACACGTTCAGTAAACTGCACATTATCAAGTATAAACAGTGTTCCTGCTATGAACAGAGATGATGAACCCCTACATATCTTTTCGAGCCGGACACCGAAGGCAGAGAAATACTGCTGAAACTCCAAACTCCAAGGAGATGCAATCCAAAAGATTGCCACGAGACGAACGTGCACGTTGGCAGGAGCGCAAGAACCCTGCCTAGAACCGGCGTTAAAAGCGGACGATCGCCTGAAGAGTTGCAGAGTGCTCAGCTTACCAATATGAAGACGACGTATACGCGAGTAACAGATCCGGCAGTAAGCAGTTTATAATCAGTAAAGGAAGTGCTTTTGCAACTTCAGTTTAAACGAGTGGAAGGACGGCGGAATATTACCGAGAATGAAAGCATTAGTTGTATGATGCTTCGATCCAGTCGTAATAAAAATAGAAACTTTCTATAATATGCTTAGTAATATTTGCATTATTGACAAGTAGAATAGGAGGATAAAATACCTAAAAAATAACTTTCTTTATCTAAATATTAAATTTAGAAGTTTCTAGCGGATTTTGCATTGTTCTTTCTGTTTCGGAGTTTTCAGCTTTCACTTGGCAACAGTGCACGAAAGTGCCGATTTTTTTGTCAAGCAAACCAAGAAAGACCACAAAGGAAGGCAAAATGGCCACCAAAGAATTGAAGAAAACTTCGCACCTAATAGAAGCGAAAAACTTACTTCATAGACTTCATAGGCTTCGCGCTTTTGCTTTTGTGTACTTACTTTGTTGCTTTGATTCTAGAACTGTAGGAAAAAGAGCAGTCTGTGCTGAGAACTTTTTAAGCAAACAGGGATAGAAAATAAATTATCGGAGAACACATGCACAAACAATCCAAGCGTAGAATTTGCGACACAAAGAGCGCTGATACGTAACATTTCGTAGATCATGCAAGTTATGAATAACCCTATATTTCTTATTTACTGCACGTGAATGTGCGGTACACGTTGACATATAGTTTTACTCGATTTATTTTTATGCTTCACTTGAGCATGACTTCGGTTGTCAATGCACTTTCTCTGCTTTGAACGTAAGCGCTTTGTTTTGTGAAGGTGTCGTCATCTATCGCGGAGAGCATGCACGACCGCACTGCAATGAGGGCAGGGAGAAGGGTGGACAATGCAAGCTCCCTTGTTTTCATCGTCTCTCCCTACTCTCGTTTGTGTGCACTCGTACATAACTTGCAATGCAAAAGGAACTCGCCCGACTGTCTAGGTTCTCATAATACAAGCCTGACTTGTTCTCTTTCGTAGATGGACATAAGATGTTTCAGTGGACGGAGTCGTCCACTTACAGCACCGAATGGGTCGATGGTGCTGTGGAGTTCGGCAGGTAAATATGGACACGTATAGAACTTACAATGGCAAGGTAAAACAGATGAAGGTATATTTATTTCAAGAGCAACCTATTAATGTAGCCAAACTTCTACAAATTCCTGCTCGACATACAGAAACATCCTGAGCTTTGATGCAACTGAGTGTCAGGTATCTATTGTTGCAATCACCTACAGTTTGTTTATAATCATAGCCAGGCACTCTAGCTGTAACTGGGACAAAAAATATAGATCTAAATGTTTTTGGATGTTGCAATATTAAAAAAAAGTGTGTGTAGAAAAGACCGCACTAAGCAAAGGGAACACTGCCCACCGGAAACGTAATCTAAAATTGATAACAATGCACACGCCTGCCGTAGTTGCGAAAATGTAATTAGAGCAGAGCGCATAAACGTGCGATGCGTGGGGAGCAAAACGCTCTAGCACGCTCAGCATGAGCCTTTATGATTCATAAAGTTTACATCCCCGGTCGGTTCATTGTATGAAGGACGCCGTAGTGGATATAGGGTTCTGTAAAATTTCTACACCCTGGTGCCCTGGCACGTGCAGTAATATCGCAGAGTACAAGGACGCTTCGTGACTCGCCTCTATCGAAGCGTGGCCACTACAGCCGGGCTTGAACCCTGGCCCCTTATTCAGCAAGAGCCGTAGTCAGTGAGCCATAGCAGGCGTCACAACAGATTGCTTTGTTTTTGTTGGGGAATATAGAAACCAGCAAGGTTACCTGTGCTTTAGATAAAGGAAGGGACCAGCCCAAATTTGTTCTGAATCTACTACTCGAAACTATAAAATAAACACAGGACAACTTCATTTCAAGCCGTTTAGTGTATGTTTCTTCTCCCAAGCGCACACTGCTTGACGGGTGTATGTAAATGTGACTTTAGATTGTATCGCACTATTACAGCGGCAACATCACTGGAGTCGAGTCCCTGGACGTGATGGAACTAGGAGGCATGGAAATTGGCAAACAGTTTTTCCTTAACGGCATAGGGTTTCATATACCAAGCTTCATCGACGATCCTTTAGACGGCGTTTTTGGACTGCGGCTGGGCTCGCATTCACCTCTGAGCGAAATGGCTCGCTCCGGAGTCATCAGCAAGCCATGGCTGGGGCTCTACTTCAGCACCGAAGAGAAAGTTCCAGGGGAAGCTTTGTTCGGGGGAGCGAACGAGGACCATTACAATGGTTCGCTATACTTCACTGAAGCTCTTGGCGATGCCTTTCAGTTTGGCATTATTGGGTGCGTACAATAATAGACCATGTCGTGGCTGATGCTTCTGAATCACTCTTTTAGGCTAACTGGCATTTTCTTAAAAAGTACAAGCTGTGTTCCTTTGAAACAAATGGACAGAAACCGGGTTGTAAATGCTTTGAACAAGTTGCAGACTTACCTAGCTCAACAGTGCTAACAAATAAAGAACAATTTCTTCAAAAACCTCTATGCCAATTACAAGGCTTTAAAATTTTAAAGCGAAGTCGAAACGCATCTTGACCCTATTAAAGACGAAATCAATAATTTTTATAGCTAACGTAACCGATATAGACACATTGCCTATGTGATCGTACATCACTCTACATATTATATAATATCAGAACGCCTTGGAAGGCTCTGGCTAAAAGCCTAAACAATCACAAAGCGCAGTATGTATAGCTAACTAATATGACAGCACTGCAGTGAGAATTATAATACGTCCAGCTGTTTTGTTGAAAGGTTGATGTGCTGACTAGAAGCAAACGCAGGTACGAAGTGGGCCCATCGAAAATAACGCTGATCCAGGAAAATTCAAGGGCCCGTCTGGCTTTAACCGAGCCTTTCATTGGAGGCCCGGCGGATGAAATTAAAGCACTCAACATCTTGCTTGGTGGACGCCCGGCGGAAGGTGGAAAGGTAAATGTAACCGCGTCGTTTTATGCATTCGATTTCGGTCTGAGAACAAAATTTCCTATTTAAGAGCAATAAATGTCAATTTAACAAAGACCATTCTTGTTGCACTGGCAATTGTACATTTCCATCCTACATTGCCTTCAAGGCAAGCCCCGCTCCTGTAGCTGACCGGTAAGGAAAGATGGCACCATTCTCTTTGACTCACTGGTTCAGTTATCTATGTACTCAGTAGATATGACACGCTCGTATTTTTGCATGGAAAACAGAAATATGGCATATAATGTACACATAACTTTCTGGGAAAGTGCTATACCGATCGTAGAGCTTCTTTCAGAAACAAAAGGCATGGGCCTTACAGCTCTGCCATTGCTGCTGGTGAATTAGAGTTGCCCGTAGAAGAACGGAGGTTTGGATTAGTTGATCATCTATGTTTAAGCAGCAGCGCAAAAGGTCAGAGACGAGTGAAAGGAGGTACACAACGACACAACGACGTTGTGTCGTTGTGTACCTCCTTGTTGTTGTACCTCCTTGCTGTTGTACCTAAAGAAACAACAGCAGCAGCAGTTCAAGAAGATATTTGTGGCGTACATTAGTGTAAAACACAAGGCAGCAATGATTTAGCTGGCGCTATCGCTTTTTAAAGCTTGCATATTGAGGTATGCAATTATTTCTTAAATTGAATAATTGAGAAAGCAGAAATAAAGCAAGAGGTAAGAGCAAAGCCCTACAAAAGGCTGTTGCTTAGTGTCTTGGTATGAGATTATGATGGCAGGTTTTTTTACTTCTGGTGTTTAGTGCAAAACCAGTTTCGTGAATATATATTCGCAAGATGAGCATGGCTCGTCGCAATAACTACAGAATTTGCATTTTGTTTAGACAGACAAACGCTGAGTAAACACTTGAAATTATAACGACAATCAAGCTAGGTTCCTGAAGAAAACGAAGCAGATATTTATAGGTCCATGCATTGAATGAATAATCACATAAAGTGCAAAACATGCTCACGACTACTTACTTTGTCTTACCCATTATAGCTGCCTAGTTTGAACTCGTTCATAAGGTATTTCCAACTAGCCTTCCGTATACAAACAACTTGCCGCTTATTATAAAGCACCTTTCCTGTCCCTTCGATAAGGGCCAGATCCAAACGCGCAACAACACTTGCGTGCATTACGCGTTGACAGAACCTGGCTGCTGTGGTATATGCTTTGTCAAGAACATTTTTTTCGTGATAATACTCGAGCCCATCAATATGTTTTGTTACGCCTCCTTTGAAGTTGACGTGTACATGAAGCTCGTGCCTCATAAGCATTATTTCTTGCTGCTGTTCTAAAAATGCTGTTTGTGGCGCGTGCAATAATTCGGTGAACGATCCCAAGAGTCACCACTAGGGGCAAGTGATACAACTGCACTGGAATAATGGCGAATATATGCATCTGTCACCGATTCCTAACAAGAATCTTCGATCACTTCTTTCCTTCCCATATTTTACACTTTCCTCTGTGGTGTTACGCAGTACGAACTTCGCTGCGAAAAGGAGCCACCTTTAGTGGCCTTCGCGATTGGGGACAAGTCCATCGAGTTTAACCCTGGGGACTATGTAATCAAGGTAAGCAGCATGCCCTTGCTGTAACACACTAGGCCTCTGCATAAGGGCACCATATATGAGCGTCTTATTCGTTTGCGAAATTATTTTAAAACTGATGTGTCTCGTTGTTATGGTTGTTGAAGAAAATAACAAGGCACTTCATTGAGTACATCAAAAACTTGTTATCACTGTATTTCTCTTCGTGTTGTCTACGTAGCGCTTTTGTGTTAATAATTCAGAAAAAATGGGGTGCTCGAAACAAAGCCGGCGGAACATAAAAGCCTAAGTGTACCGTCATGGCACGCCTGTTTACGCCTTTCAGACAGGTTGCTTAGGCAGTAAATGCTAAAATTACTTTGCTAAACTTTTTCGTCGCGAATAAAATCTGCAGAACCTCATACGCTAAAATTCTGGACACGTGGATGTTTTGAGTACGTGACTGTCTATGAACGCATTTTTTCTCACAGGTAAGATTGTGTAGTTACAATCCAATTATCCGCAAATAAAGGGTTATAAAGTGGCCTCTATGTTTCGCTATTTTGTCTAAGACTCATAGAATTGTTTCTGCAACCTTTTTAAATCCTTTTTGCCAGCCCACGATAAGCACTAGCTGTGAGTTTCCTTAGCACATAGCATTAGACCAATGTCATATATTCTTACTCACCATATACTTCATATATATTCCAGTTTTGTAACAATTACAGCGAGAAACGCGCGATGATTTATTTTTATGGCGACTAATATTCTAGTTGCGAGCAAAGGATGGACTTCAAAAATAATATTTTCTACACTTTAGAACGTCGTTCTACCACCCTGAATGTTCACAAAGCAGCTTCTTGCTTACCCCGAACTGTTTACCAGTAATTATGTATAATGTTCCAGAAAGGTGACCTTATCATTTCCGGATAATACTTGTGCACATATAAAAAACACAGAGTGTATAAACACATAAAGCAATATAGGTCATTTTGGCTTATTTTATAGAGTGAAGATTCCTATGAATGAAAAATTTCCATCGTGATCAATTTCATAAAAATTGACCCAATAGAGCTATGTCTTATATACTTAAGTTCAATTTATGCTTTTAATTCTCGGGGTTAAGAATGCTCCTCCTTCACAAAATTTGTAGCTTACCAGAGTCTTACAGGTCGTACGTGCAGCACCTCAGGTTTGAGCGATAAAGTTGAAGTGACCACTTATACCTTGCATCGACTGTTCTTTCAAAGCAGGCTTGATGTCACGTAAGTAAGCGCCTTTTCAATACACTTTTGCAAACTCCACACGAAGACCATAATTTATCTGCACACTCAAAGAGGAGAGGAGAGGGTTAATGCTTCCCAATTCTAGTTTGTAATCGCTTTTACTTGGTGGCGCTTGCCAGCCATATGCATGCCTATTCCTTTTTCAGGTTGATGAGCCATCAGGTACGAGATGCTACAGCGGGTTCGTGGAAGCCGATGAGATGCACAATGCAACCTGGCACTTTGGGCTTCTCTTCTTAAGACGCGTCTACACCGTGCTCGAGGCGCCGCTGGAACCGTCAGGCCATGGCCGGGTGGGCTTTGCGATGGCCCGTTGACACGTGTTAATCGCAGCAGTTAGTACACGCGAGACGCAAGACCGCAGCGTTTCTTTCTGACGTTGACCTTTACGTGTGAAATAAATTTGCGTCTTCAACACGATTGCTTCGCTTTGCAGGGAGGGCTAAAACCTTCCCACAAAGTGCGCTCCCACAGAAGCAGCAGGTGGCTAAAAACGTCATTGCGTCAATAAGGCAGGGTTTGTTTTTTGTATCCAATGCCAGAGATAGATTGGAACGAATGGATTAGGCTCTAAACAACGCCTGCAAATAGCCCACTTGCAGAGACGTTGATTCATGTAGTTTGGTGATATGTCATTGCATTGCATAGTTACTCGAATTTAAATGACAACTGTTGCGTTCATTCTTGACCACTGTTGCGTTCATGCTAACAAATCATGTGCCTTTGCGTTGTCGTTACGGTATTGTGGTAAATGATAAAGACAATTCGTAGTACTGATTCACTTGACTATACGCATTTTGTAGTAATGCGACAATACATGATAAGTTTTGAATTCCTCTAATCGTCACTAGGGCGCCTATGAATGTCCTGTACCCTTGTGGGATTGAAACATGATGGACAAAGGGAGTTCGAAACTGATAACGTATTTTGGTGCATGCTTTCCTCGGAAGGGGGGGCGGGCAGTTGCTATCTAGAGGAGAGGGGAGGGGGGGGGGCGCAAGAAGCTATGTTTCCCCTGCTCTACCGTTTATGAAGTTTGCTGCTTAAACACGCGAATGAAATATTAGTTGCACTAGGGGATGAGCTTTCCTCCTGCGCTGTTCAATGAGATTCATTGTCAAAAATAGAAGTAACTGCTCCCCTCTTTCTATATCAGGAAGACAGGTATCTGTTGTGTATATCAGGAGTATTTGTTGTTGTTTTCTCCTATATTTTACATACGTACACAGCATAGCGGCGCACAACTAGCCCATGTGTACACAAAACGTCTTGTTTACTAAACTGCAATTTTGTGTCGTGCATTCCCATGGCTTAGTGTCGGCAGGTATGCACACTTGTCAGGGCTACATTACGGCAAGCATTGAAATACGTCGGTCATGAGACCAGGACGAGCCTGTATTTTGTGCCGCAGATAGTTCGAAATTAATCAATTATCTCAAGTAGCTGCTACTTAGTGGCGTCCTAGAGCAACCACTGCTGGATACGGCTGGCGAATCGATGGGGCTCTAGAACGTCCTTGAGACCCTTTCTGTTTCTTTAATTCACATTAATGTGGCCCTATTACACGGCAAGAAATAAAAATATGAATAGCTGTGATGGGCAATTATACAAAGTTATTCAGTTATTCTGTCAAGGGAGGCCTTTAACTCCTGCGTCTTGAACACAAGTATAGCATCACGAAACACGGTGTGAACTCACAGGAGGTTTATAAACATCTCATAGAGGGGTGTTTTTCCACAAAAGCTTCAAACCTCACACAAAATTTCGCTGTCGCGCGCGGAGAACTGCGCTCAAAAGATATATCTTAGTATCAACGCTGTCAGTG
Organism: Amblyomma maculatum; assembly: GCF_055883805.1. Taxonomy (NCBI): domain Eukaryota; kingdom Metazoa; phylum Arthropoda; class Arachnida; order Ixodida; family Ixodidae; genus Amblyomma; species Amblyomma maculatum. The sequence continues at coordinate 17,160,135 of NC_139353.1, read as the reverse complement.
CGCACTTTCCGGAGTAGGTTCCTAGTACGAAACAAACAACAGAGCCACAAAGTTATGAATAAATTCTTCACTTTCCTGAACTATGAGACTTCGTTCTCCTCTGTGCATCTGTAGCCATCATAAACCTGAGAAGTCCTTCTCATGATACTCAACCGCTTAATCATACACGAATGCTTTCCAATGCCTATTATCACAACTTCGCACAATGGTGAACTGCCTTTGGTACTACTGCCACACAGAAGACACCGAACGGCTGGGAGTCCAACGCATGATGTGGTATTTCACTCGCCCGGTACATAGAGCATATTATCGTTTTATATGTTACTTTTTGAACCTAGTCACGGCAATAGCTTGATGTAGTTTTCAGAGGTACGACTGTAAAAGTTAAAGATATCGAAATAACTGTTTAACACTCCGCATGATATGAGAGCTGAAAAGCGAGATGAATATGCAGCGGTTCACCCTAGGTTTCTTGTCCAGCAAGGAATTGATGACGAAATTTAATAACTTGTTTCAGCGGTCTGGTAGATTACTCGTTAAGAAAACTGGGAGCAGTGGGGTCAGCGGAGAAACGCAAGGACGTGGAGCTATCGCTGCTAATCATTAGGCTGATTTCATCGTTCTTTTTATAATACATAATGTTTTTTGTCATCAAGGTTCGTACTTACAAGCCTGTGGCCAAACCTATGACAGTTTACAGTGCACATTTGAACCGAGATTGCTTATATTAGTGCAGAAACATTACCACCAGCATTGGTTCTGAACTCTCACAATGGCAACTGCTGGAAAGAGGACTTGAGTAGGTTTCAAACGAACTGAGGTTGACGATGCAGACAAGATCACATTTAGCAGAGATAATAGAGGCCGATGCAAAATGACCACATTCGCTGGCCACTGTGTTGGCACCTTTTCGATAGCAGCCGGCTTTTCTAAGAATGCGGACTAAAGTATTAGCTTTTGAATCAACTGCAGTCGGTTAGTGAATCATGCTAGTTTTCGCATCAACTGCAGTCGATTAGTGAATCATGCTACACCATCCAGCGTTGGGTTGTGATTCATGGCTTGTGACGTCGTATGTGGTGAAATAAAGTTGAAAAGAGAGCGATTGGCTGAGAGTTCACCGATTATACCCTGGCGAATACAGGGTACCTTAAAACGTCCTTGAGACTCTTCCAATGTCTTTAATACACGTGCAACTAACTCGATTACTGGTCGAAAAAATTACCAATAGCTCTGACGGGGCTTTATGCAAAGTGTTTCCATGAAAGGAGGCCTAATAACTCTGGTGTCCTGCACATAATTATGGTTTCAGTAAAAGCGAAACGTCCATAGCATCGTGTATGTGTTGAAATAAAGTTGAATTCAAAGCGATTGACTGAGAGTTCAGCCTTTTTCCTACTACGTTCGTGAAAAGGCAATTTACGACACAGTAAAATTCTGGAGTCCCTGAGTATGATAATGGAGCCTGCCTCAAGTATTTTTCCGCATACGTGCATTATTCTGCTTACTCATTGAGTGGTCTCTCTCTCTACTTCTCATTGAGATTCAACGCGTCTCGCAAAGCGTAAATCGCACTTTTTTATACAGCGGTGGATAACACTAATGCCAGGATGTATATGCAGATCGCCTAAATAGTATTTCATTTGATCTACAAATGCTTGTTTTATACTAAACGCGATTTCTATTATGAACATCTGGTGGGAACCTTGTTGAGTACTACGTTTTCTAATGAATGGGAGTCCAGGTATAACTTGTCTCAAGCTATAAGAACCTTCTTGCACGAAACAAATAAAGATACAAGTGGTTCAAAGGAATGAAAGTTATATTCCGCATAAATTTTGAGCATGTAGAGAACTTGTGCGTGCAGAGAAACAATTGTTTACAACGATAGTGAAGCTTTTTTGAGCCATGTGGGACGGTCTTTTATCCGCGAGGTTTCTGCAGGCTTTCAGAAGCGTAAAAACGACTGATTTGCCACTTTTAGTTAAGTGTACGAATTACAGAAGATGTGTCAAACAAAAATTGCAAGTACTACTGCGAAGGATGAATTTTTGAGATCAATTAGGCCGGTGGGAGAAGAACGCCTATTGAGGCAAATATAAGCATTAAGATTGTGTTTCGGAGCCGCCGTCTTTCCAGACTCTTTCAGATAAATGAACCATGGGAATGTGCTGAGCGTTCTTTTTATTATTGAAAAGCACTTAGGCTACACAACTGACCCGTCAAGACTAGGTTTGTAGAAATACACAACTCTGACTAATACTCAGGAATAAGCATCTTCTAATAAACTGTCACATATAACTACAGTGGTCAGAGTGTTGGCTACAGTGGAACATGTTTTCCAATCTGTCAAGTAGACATAATTTAGATCTGTTTCTGTGACTCTTTACTGGTACTACTCTCATGCCTACTAGATCGTTATCCATATTTTACGTTAGGCTCATGGAGCATTTTAATGCATTAGACGAACAAACCACAAACTTAGCCAAACATTGCTTTTCATGTAAATGTGTTCCATTTTTTGTAGATGCAGAACTGTTGTTTGTGCATAACGGCCGGCGCACAAGAGAGCTTGCTGAGGCTTTCCATATCATCAGAAAAACAGACGGGTGTGTCAGGACACCATCCGTGTTTTTATCAGCTAGAGAAATGAGCCTACGTCACAAAGGTTAAAGGCTCATTGCACACACATGCGATTTGTAATTGATTTTATCCTGATAAGTACGTCTAGGTTTGACGCGTGTTTTGAACGTTGCGCATGTGCGTTGATTTAGCAGAGTATAAATTGATGTGCGTTTTCCTAATAAATACAGTTGTAAGTTCAGCGTCGTCGTTGCGTACCTCCTTCCACTCGTCTCTGTTCTTTTGCGCTGTTGTTTAAACATGGATGACGACTTACTTATACGTTTTGCAAGCAAGCAGCTAATGAAGATGATCAGCAATATTATATATATAAGGAATGTACCGAGTTCTAGATAAAACTTGTTTTCACCTATAGGACTGCCTCCTATCATGTTTTGAAGGTAAAAGAAGCTCGCATTCTTTATCTTAAGCAGCTCACTGTGCCGCTGCTTCAGCAGATACGCTACACCGAAAGCGAATACTCTGAGCCCGCCTTAGTGCTGAAATAAGCTTTGCTAAGCTGTTTTTATTTGTGTGTGTGTGCTCTACTTCCCACCGCTTAGATTTCAAGACAAATCCGTGGTAGCCAAAAGATGAAGTTGCTAGCGTTCGCTCTGGTACTGGATGCCCTGGGCCGTTGCTTGGGTCAAAGGTATGGTTATTTTCCTGCTCGCCTCAGAAGGAAGATTTTGAAAAATGAACTTCGCGCTTGATAATCAAAATAAAGTCAAAGGGTAATGCAGACGCCACCAAAAATATACGCGATGGCAGCATGATGACCAGAGAATGGAGTGAGAGCAAAAACGTGTCCATATTTTTTAGCAAGCTTATTGCTAACCATGCGAATGTCGCCAGTTTAGGAAGCCTCAGTGAAAATATTCACTCATCTGTGTGTGTATCTGGCGAGCAAGGACGGAGTCTTGGTTGAGGCTAGAAAAAATCATTTTAGTAGAAAAAGAAAAGCGGTGTTAATTTTAAAAGTAGCCGGGGAAAAGATGAAAACAGCCTGCACAGGGTTAATTTGGGGCTATATTCTTTCATTCAGCAAGACAAAGGGAGGCGTTCTACATTTAGCGAAGAGTGGGCTACTTGCCAGACATCATATTTCTTTTTAGTTCATCGTAAGAGACGATTACATGGTAATTGATCCGAGCGCGTCTTGAGACCTTGAACAGCGTTTGTAGAGAGTGTCAACAATTAATTTTCAAGCTCCTTAAGTGTGTCAAAGTGTTAAAAAATATACATGTTAACTGCAGTTGGAAGAACGTGCAGGCAGAACGTGCAGGCAGAACGTTTCTTACTCGGCACGATATGAATACTCTGTTTACTTGGAGAGAATTCCTTCGTTCTCGAGACGTACAATAGAAAAAGCGTCCAGAAGGCTGTTCTGCTGTCTCTGTGAATTTACTTTCATTCATGGTTTATCTTTTAATAATATTATTCACGCAAAACTTGTTGAAGTCAATTGAACAGGAGTCGTGTCCTCGTAATAAGTAAAGTATCCTGCGCTGATGCAGTTCCTCCTTTTTTTTTTTGAAACATGCAAAGAATAGACAGAATTATAACTCAGACAAGACATCATGAATGACAGAAGAATTCCAGCTGTGTTGTTCTCTCTTTTTTTGCAAGCAATGGAGAACCGCAAGACGGTAACGACGGCACTCAAACTTCTGGAACTATCTCTATACCGATAATAAACCACAAAAACGTAAGTAGTTGACATTTTCCTGAGCTTATATAGTGAACGTTTTATAACTCACTCTCTTTTGCAGGTTACGCACACAGTACCACTGAAGATTGGTACACCGCCTCAAGAGTTTAACGTGGTGATCGACACGGCGGGAAGAACTTGGCTACCGGCTTACAACTGCACCCCAACAGAATCGTGCTGTGCGTATATGATAAAAGCTTTGGCCTGACATTAAGACGAATGCTTTTAACAAAGGAGGCTTCAGGATGAAGAGAGGCGTGTGCACGCAAGGGAAAAGGAAGGTAAAGAAAAGGAGAAGAAATGGAGCTATATCGCTTAGAATCTGCTCTGAGTACGACAGAAGGAACGGGCACATGTTTATTGCTGTGGTAAGGACAGTAAAATAGTGTTAATAGTTATGAAATAAATAATAGCAGGTGACTGTGAAAATTCGTAGGAAAAAGTAAAAGTACACTTGAGGCTGCATATTGTAAACATGGAGAACGGCACAAAACCTACGCATAAAGCGTTTCTTTTTAATATGACAACCAATGCGCTTTTACAATAAGCCTACAAGCGAAACAAAACAGCAACAAGTCTAGTGACGACCATGTTGCAAATGTGTGCCGTCCGTCCGGAAGCTGACGGTGCATCACTTTCCAGGCATCACTTTCCCATTGGACTGGCTGACTCCACCTTTAAAACTTTGAGGTGCCTATTGAAATGTGTGTAATAATGTTATCGGTGCACTATACACAGCTTGTGTATTGTTGAGTTTGCAGCACATTCTACAGTAAAATCAACACTCGACTCAAAGCATTTATGTGCCGCTCTAGCATTCATTTCGGCTCCGCGCATTGCGTGACAGCCACGCGGAATGTAGAATCAGTACACTAGACTGAAGACCACCCTCAAACACAAGGACGGAGCGAGAAACACATGAACGCACACGAAGATTAACTAGAAAACTTGCTCACAATTGGAACCAGCGTAGTTGTATATACGAATAGCTGAATCTGTGTTTCTCGCTCTGTCCTTGATATTTTTCGAGTAGTTCTGAAAAATGAATGATTTACACCCACTAGCCCGCCAGCAGACACTACTAAACACATTTCATTTTCACCTTGTCAGAAGCTTTATTAGCGCTTGAGTTAGACACAGAGGCTAATGCGAATTAAGCTAGGCTATTATATTCGAAGAAAATTTTCGACTTCAAATGCGTTTTGTTGTTTTTTGGGAACTCTTACGAAATAATTTATTAAGATTATTCAGATAAACTAAAATAATGGCACACAGTTGAAATGAGCGTGGTTGTATATACGAACAGTTGAATCTGTGTTTGTCCCTGCAGCTAATAGTATTTTGCTCCGAACTTGTAGCAAATCAGTAATATGTAGAACTTAGATTCTGAAAGTATGGAGGCCAGTGCATTGCTGCCTAGCTGTACAGGAGGAGGTTGGAGGCTAATTAACAAGCCAGAAGCGACGCTAAGGGAAATGTAGTTTAGAATGACATATTTATTGGGAAAGCTAGGCTAAAAGCTGGGCTAAAAGCTAGACGCCCGTGTGCTGTGCGATGTAAGGGCACGTTAAGAACTCCAAGTGGTCGAAATCTCAGGAGTCCTCCACTACGGCGTCTCTGATAGCCTGAGTTGCTTTGGGTCGTTAAACTTCATAAACCACACCAAACCTAGAATGACATATTTATGCTACAATAAAAGAGCAGATAATAGGCTGAATATATGTTTAGAAATTAAATGAAGGTGACTTTATGGAATTACACACAAGTGGAAATATGAGTGTTCTAATGCACGGCGCCAGTGACGAGGGGTGGTCAGTCAGATTGACAGAGCATGTCATAAGCAATGACCCACTACAAAATGTAACGTTGATTTCGACTCACAGACTGGACCCTGAGCGCATCCAGGAAAACAATAAGACTCCCTCTCTAAGGTCTGTATAGCACCTTAAACATTGCCGGAATGATCATGATTATTACTGAGACAAGGTTAGGCTTGGTGATGGTGTGGGAAATATATATGGGCAGTGTAACACGACATACGTAATTAGGTATTGAAGCACTACGTACGTTCAGTGTGTATATTGCTATGAATACGACGACTATAAAGCAGGAAGTGGCGCAGGACGGAGCTTTGGCGCAAGGCCCGCTGACTGTTAAATCCTGCCTCATCACGACATCATGTCATCACCATGACATCAGATTGTCCCATTTATCTCAGGTCTCTGTGTTACATTGCTTGCATTCGCCTAACAATATAGTGGGTGCTCATTTCGATTCAGTGCATAACACACCTGTTTCCGAGCGTCTTTATATTTTTTTTCGTGTAAAAAGTGCTAAGAGCATTTAATCAATAGAGCTCTGATAAGAAAATACATAATGACAGGAAATGTCATGTAGGCAAGCAGAACTGTAGAGTTAGTTCTTCAGCTCTGTTTTAGTTGCCACTCAAACGCTCTTGTCCTACTTTTGGCGCTGGACAGCATCTCAGCGTTAATTTTTATTTTGATATGATTTTCTAATTCGGGAGAAGAGTCTGGGATATACCCGTGTTGCTGTTTCGTACAGTGCCTAAGCCGGCTGGGTCTTACATATTTCTCTAGTGGTTTGAAATATTCCTTTAAGGTGGCACCATTGTGTGCCCTACAACTATTAACGACCTAAACAGACTTTTAATGACTTTTTTTTTTTTTTTTTACGGATAAAAGTGTTTACGGCTCAGTTAATAGTTTCGCTAGGGCCAACATTGGTGCCAACTTTCACGTGGCTGTAGCAGCTGCTCAGTCTTCACGTCAACCACATTCCCAGTGCTCCACAGCGTCCTCTGTGGGAAGCTAGTCCGAGAGTGCACTTTGAGTGACGCTCCCTTTGGAGAACATGCAGTAGTATTTGTGGCTTCGTCCATAAGGTTTAAAGTTCCAAAGCTAGTAATGTGATGAGGGACGCTAAAGTGGAGTGCTAAGATGATTTCGATTAACTGGGGTCTTTTAAACATGCACTGAAAGTGCCTATACGCTTGTGCGAAATTTGATGCCGATCCAAGAACTAAACCAAGTAGAGAGTGGCGGGTGAGTCGCAAGCAAGCGCCCAGACCTGATTGCAGAGCAATGAAGCAACTCCCATGCACCCACACCGGAAAATGTGCTCCCTGGAGGGCACTCAGAAGGAAAAACATGCCGAATTATACATGCCATTGTTAGACGAGTGCTCGCGTTTCGCTCCATATAATTTCATTGCCGTAAATGACACACAAAAAAAAAAAAAATAGCAACGAATCGCACATTATCGTGGTCGTGAGCAAAACGTTTCGTCGCTGTGCTTTTTTCTTTTATTGCTGGCCGCAAGAAATTCAACAACTTCAACTCCACATCCTACATCAGCGAAAGAAAAAACAAGGCCGAGTTTCAAAGGTATTCACGTTGCGCGGGAAATCGTTGAAAATGAAGCATCTCGTTCTAAGTAGAAGCTCCCAATAAAGCTCGTAATAGAGAAGGGCCCCTAAGGGCAAGCTGTAAACGCTACGTATCCCGTATTTTCTCCCGCCTTTATTTCTGCTGTGGTTACTGCAACGCCAATTGATTTTACTCCTTACAGCCCCTAAATACAAAGCGTTAACAGACACATCGGAAATTAACATGCGACGGAAGTGTAGAAAGCCCTTACCGCCACCTATTGCTTATTAGGTAATAGGGAGACAATTCAGCTGTGAACCAACTGGCTCCTGTTTATGCAGCCATGTTGCTTGAGCATTTAATTTCTTTCGTTTACAGAAAATTGACAGAGCTACGTCCTTTTTTCAGGGAAGCTGTTCTTTGTTAACTAAGTTGGCTAAGATTACAAATAGATAAGCCAAACAAATTATTTCATGGAGCATAGTGCGCTGAACATTATCCAGCAAAAATGTACGCAAGGAAAGTAGATGGTTCTGCAAGTAGATAGATTGGCCCGAATGATCCCTAGAATAATATGCACTATTTACATTCAAGGTGGCATTTATAAGATCGAAAAAATCTTTGCTCTTCTCATATGCAAGCACTATAGTGGACGATCTATATGCATACACTCGAATATTTTCCTCTTCCGGAGCCACGTTTTCTTTTCTGAAACACGCGATTATCGTTTTTCTGATAAGGTTCGCCAACGGCAACGCCAGTGGACCTCTGTCTCAAGACATGTACGAACTAGGAGGAGTGGACATTGGGCAGCATTACTTCATCAATGCTGAAAGACTACATGACATCCCAAGCTACGAGGAGCACCCTTTTGATGGAGTCGTGGGCCTTCGTCTGACGTCACACTCCTTACTGACGCAAATGGCTCGAACGGGAGTTATCGCCAAACCGATGGTTGGTCTCTACTTTAGTTCTGACGATAACGTCGCCGGAGAAGCGCTGTTCGGAGGCGCCAACGAAAGGCACTACGAAGGATCGCTAAGCTTTGTGGACACAGAAGGAGACATCTACCAGTTCCCAATTTCTAGGTGAGCCACATGTAACGTTGCTACCGCGTGATAAAAGCCAAGTGAAAAGTACATTAAATACTATATTAATCTTCATCGTGTGAAGTGTATTTGAGCAAATGCATTCAGTTTGACCGCAAATTGGCGTTGAATAAAGAAAGCAGCTCCGAATGTGCAGCTGAATGAACACGTTTAAGTGGTGGCAGTGCTTACTAACACAGCCAGTTTGTGGCTTAGTTAATCTCAAGTCGTCTGAAATGCAAGACCGCGATCACAAAAACAATTTTCTTTCAATGAGAGCCTAATTAACTTCAAAACAGCAAGTTAATTTTCTAAATTATATCAGTAGCTTTATGGCCATTAAGTGCAGTGAAATATTGAGTCATTTTCATACGATGTGAACTTTCTCATAGGTCTTCCCCTGAGTGACAGTAAAATGTACGGTGCAAATGGCATGGACAAATCACATTCCACTATGCATCTGATAAACAAACGAAAATCAAATTGATACCTTATTATAGGCAAGGCCAATGCTTGAATACTTAATCAGGACGCTTTTGTTATGACGCAAGACAAGCTTCTATTCAGTTTCACTAAATGCAAAACCCAAGCAGATGTGCAAAAATTCTTGATACAAAATCTTTCAAGGGAAAATAAATCTAAGTGCTATCACCGGTAGTAAAAGCGGTAATAAATACTGAGAAACAAGCTAAAAAATCAGCGATAAACAACGCCTGTTTTGACTTCTCCCTCTGAAAATATTTCTGCGCTACATGAAGTTCGCAGTATAAGAATGCTACTGATATTTTCCTCAAATGATGGTTTCTTGCCCGTGGCTAAGATGTCAGCTTACAATATTGGAGGAATAACGGGCACAAGCAGCAAATTTGCAGTATTGTGCATAAAGAAGAGAGGGGATATAGTCTGCCTGTGGAACATTGAAAATAAAAATTTCGTACGCATTACCGACAGAAAAATATTTCTTAGACAGGTGGGCATTCGACGATCAGTGATCTCAAGAAAAATCCAATAATAGGGGGAGGACAACGTGTCGGAACACCGTAAGGCACCCGAGAAGGCTAGCACGTAGACTCATGCAGTAAAGTAAAATAAAAAACTATTCCCTGTTCGAACCATGCAGGGTACTTTGTCACGACAGTATAATTATGAAAATATTATTTCGTGGCAGATTGCATTCGTTATCTTGTGTCCCAGGTTTTGTGTATCATTGAACACAATGGTCTAAGTTGCATGTGGCATGTAATATGTACTTATAAATGCATGAGTCCTGTGACTGATTTTCTGCTGCTCTGTTCCTGGGGCAAAAGATGTTACTAAAATTTGCCTGCATATATTTAGTAAGTTGGTTCTGTTTCGCATCACCTTATTGCACTGGTTGCCGGACAAACAGTAAAAGCAGAAAACCTTCAACTTATTTTCTGTGAGACGAAAAAAAAAATCGCTAGACAGCGGTAACCAGTACACACAGTTCCTCCGCGGCCGAAAGTAGTCAGTGATGAAAGCTTTCTTATTGACCAGTATAAGAAGCTAACCTTCAGACAAAATTTTATCGCAAAGATTTTTGATACATCTGTTTCATTTCGTATAGCCAAATATCAGAAGCGGATTTCATTTCTATTGTTCAGTGAAGTAATACACACAAAGTGTATCATCGCCCATAGTTACTACACATATTTTTAAGTTGTATCATGCAACAAAACTGAAGCAGCGTTTAGGTTTTACGCTGGTGCCTGCAAATGTTTTGTAACAATATACAGAGCCTGAACATGGAATTCCATGACCACAGGTTTGACTCTAGAGGATTTGTTCGCACTTTCCTGCCGGGACGAGGTTCTTCGACTGCAATTCTTACCCCAAGCGATGCATTCATTCCTCCGCCACTTGAACGAATGGCTTGGCGGCTGGTTAACATCCGACGGAAGAGTAAGGCGGGCGGCTGCTCTTATTTCTCTTGTCGAATGTAGCTTCGCGCGTGCTGAGGCTTTCTTTAAATAGGGCCATGTTAGAATGCAATACTCAATCTTTGTGGAAACTCGGATTTGCACGTGTAGTGTGTTCCTGAAAAGAAACAAAAATCTGAAGATATCCTTCTACAACCCACACAACAAGTTGTTTAGAAAGCCTAGGTGAGCGTAGGTTCGAACTTCTCTCAGGCTAGAGCTACAGAGAGTCTTCAGTACCGCAGGCAAGAATGAGCTGCACAACGGACTCGCAGTAGCCCGATTCATGCATTGTATTTGGTAGGTCCTTTTCACTGAGGTCAGTATCTGGAGATTAAACACCACAGTGCACAGTGGAGTCAAACCCCACCTAGAGTGATGATGGCGGGCCTGTCCTGTAAAATTCATTTTTACCTATCATAGAGTGCCGGAAATCAATGCGGACTCCGCCGTCATATGAACGGGGACGCGCTTAAAGAAAGCGCTTCAACGCTTGCTTAATTTTCCTCAGAGGCTTGGCATCCTAACGACAAAATAGTCACATCGCGTGGGTCTTCTAGTGGCAAAAATGCAAAACTCACCTTTCAGCATTCTTTTTCTCGATACTTCCTAATAAACTGCAAATAAATGTATGCGCTTCAGGAAAGGCAAAAAGCAACTCTAAGATTCGTGTAGCTCGTTGGCTTCACGCTGCCAAAAATCGTTCTTTTTTTTTTTTATTGATGGGTTTTTATAGGCAAAAGGCGTATGAAAACGACTGGCAGAAGCCTGTCCTCCTAAAAGAGCATCACAGGCACTTAGCTAAAGCTAAAGAAACAATCAGCAAGTAATGTATTATGCAAAATGAAACTGTCTACACGAGCACGCCTTCACACGGCACGGCGAGACTCCGCCTGCCGCGACATTCCTAATGGCACAGCTCGGCGAAGAGCGGTAGGCCAGAAGGACAGGACTCGCTCTTTCGTACTCCCCATGCAGAAATCTAGAATAATAGAGTGTGCGTTTTGTGTATTGCTTTCGCGACCAACACCCTGATATCATGGGATACAGCTCGTGCCCGAAAGTCGAAGAGACTTTCGAATGCTCCAAATGACCCCAAAACGTGCTCACCAATGCCTCAGGAATAAGCCATATTAAACCTATTACAACAGCCTTATACTGGTGAATGCCAAAAAGTGATCCCTAAAAATTTTCGCTCTGCTTTCTGATGCTTATCCACGCTGGAAGTAGCATATGTGAGAATGCAATTCATGAATGAACACTAGTTAAAAATCTTACGAAAACGTGCAGCCGCTCGAACGTCTCCCAGCGTCTCCGGTACTAGGTTGTTTTTGATCAATACTCCCGCTACCGGTACAAGTGCATAAAAGTACACCGACAAACAACGTACAACTTCCTCATGACAAGTGTGACCTAATTCACGTTGCACCCAACTTACAAAATGCCATCCTAGAAGGCCACACGCATGCATAGCATTACAAGGAAGTTGAGGGGCTTCAACCGGTGTTGTTGTCGAGGCATATAGCTTCCCGAAACTAATCACCATTCAACTTACAGCAGCTCTGAAACCAGGCGCAAAAGAGCTCGCCCTAACCAGGGCAATACAAAATTCCCCTCTCCGCATCAACAAACCAAGTTCACCAACGAGTAATCCGTAAACCAGGAATAAGCGGGTCACCGCTCTCTGTGAAGCAGAGTTAACCGCTACTAAGCATGATCTCGAGCCGGGCATCCTGAAGAGTGAAGTTGAATGGGCCTTAGCCAGCCTTGCTAAGAACAAAGCTAGCGGAATTGATAGCATTCCAGCTGAGTTGCTTCAAAACCTCAACCATGACGCTGTTAACATTCTGCATACATTATGTCAGAAGATTTGGACAACCCTGCAGTGGCCATAGGATTGGAGGAGGTCAGTTTACATCCCCATTCCAAAGAAAGGCAGTGCCAAGGATTGTTCCAACTACCGCACGATCGCGCTTATTTCGCATGCTAGCAAGGTGATGTTGAAAATCCTCCAAGGTAGGCTGCAGCAGTATGTGGATCGGGAGCTTCCGGACGTGCAAGCTGGGTTTCGCAAGGGCAGAGGAACTAGAGACCAAGTTGCCAACCTTCGCTGGATCATGGAAAAAGCAAGAGAGTTCCAGAAACCCATCTACTTCTGCTTTATTGATTATGCAAAAGCGTTTGACTGCGTAGATCACAGCAGATTGTGGCAAGCTCTCCAAGAGATGGGAGTTCCAATTCACCTCATCTGTCTCCTCAGGAACCTCTATGAAGGGCAAGAGGCCACAGTCAGAACTGGGCATGGTCTTACTGATTGGTTTCCGATTGAGAAAGGAGCGAGGCAAGGCTGCATACTGTCGCCCTGCCTATTTAACCTATATGCAGAGTGCATCATGAGGAAGGCCGGTCTGGACGAGTCTTCAGGTGGAGTGAAGATTGCTGGAAAACGTATCAACAACCTTAGATATGCGGATGATACCACTTTAATTGCAGAAAGTGAAGTGGAACTCAAGAGACTTCTGATGCGCGTACAAGAAGAGAGTGAGAAGTTTGGGCTTAAACTGAACATTAAAAAGACAAAGATCATGGCGTCTTGCCCTATCAAGTCCTGGAGCATCAAGGGACAAGAAGTGGAAGCTGTGACAGATTTTCTCTTCTTGGGCTCCAAGATTACCTCGGAAGTAGACTGCAGCCATGAAATTAGGAGACGCCTGCTTGTGGGAAAGAGAGCAATGGTTAGCCTTGACCGCCTAGTAAAGAGCAGAGACATTAGTCTGCCAACCAAGATCCGTATAACTCGTGCTATGGTCTTTCCAGTTGTGATGTATGGATGCGAGAGTTGGACTGTGAAAAAGGCTGACCGCCGAAGAATTGACGCGTTTGAATTGTGGTGCTGGCGAAGACTCTTGAGAGTTCCTTGGACTGCCAGAAGATCAGTCAATATTGTCGACCATAAATCCTGACTACTCATTGGAGGGTCAAATTCTAAAGTTAAAGCTCAGCTACTTTGGTCATCTGATGAGAAGAGAGGAGTCGCTGGAGAAAGATTTGATGTTGGGAAAGGTTGAGGGTTGCCGGAGAAGGGGTAGGCAGCGAACGCGATGGTTAGATGGCATCCTCGAGGCACTGCAGATGAAGTTATGTGACGTCAGGAAGATAGTGAGAGACTGGAAAGCGTGGCGTGACATGCTCAATAGGGTCACGAAGAGTCGGACACGACTGAACGACTGAACTGAAGCATAGCTAACGCTCCACTCTGGCGTCAATTCAGCTATCTGTGATAGTCAAATACGTGCCGGGCAAATATGCTCCCCAGCGAATAGGCGTATTCATGCAGATGCTTGCAAGGAAAGAACTGAGATCAACGTGCTGAGGTATAACGGCCACTGCAGAAATTGGCGGCCGAAGATGAGAGCGGAATTTCTCAAAGAATATTTACATTCCATATGAAAGAACTTCTACGAATATGAGTGAACGATCCCTTACTTCATGTAAAGCCAAAATTTCGCATGACTCCGATTCAGTGGCTTTGAAACCGTACCAACGTCAAACTAATTACAATCCCCTGGTCTAATAATATAGACCATATGTTACCATGCCATGTATATATAATCATACGTAAGCAAGTCAACATAAAAACAGAGGAACTGAATAAGAATAACAAATTAAGCAGAAAACATCAGGTGGTTACAAAAATACAAACGAGAATAAGGAGACACTAAACGGTACTATATGACCTTGGCCTTCAACCTGGTCATTTAAGTGGCCTTCAACATGACTTGTAGCTGCTGCAATGACGTCACACTGATGTACCACGGTGGTTGATCACGTGATGCGATGGAAGCATAAATGTTGGGGTGTATGCGGGGATGTCGAGACGTAAATCGTACAGGAGCTAGTGTCGCTAAATCTACGCTTCCTCATCAAGCAACTTTCATGAGGGACAGGAAACGCGACCATGCTGGATAGGCTGCCTAAACACTTCAGCAATGCTTTGGCTCCTTATAGCCAGGTTCGAGGAGATTCAAGCCTCCGTCATATATTTCGCCACGCCGCATGCTAGAGCGAAGCGAAAATTCCTCCTAGTCTAGTTACGCAGCGATAATTTCATTGCTGAAGTGCTAACAAAGCAGCTTCAATATAGGCTCTACGACCCTCTTCCAAAAAATCTCGAGAGGGAGTGAATGTCTCTACCGCTCGACGTCTACACAGTCTTGGCCGCCAATACGGATTCTCGGCTGTTAAGCGTCGCAGCAGCCACTTCATTTCCCAGCTAGAGTTTCGCGATTGAAACACTCACCTGGTGTCAGTTTCAGTTTGCGAGAAGTTGAGGCGTTTCAAACACGAGAGAAATGTGATCTCCAGTGTGGAATAGAAAAATAAAATACTGCACAATACTGCATTGAAAATACAAATGCATGTGCTTGGCTTGCAATTACCTACGTGAAAAGGGTTAGAAAATACTTTCAAAGGAATTTCTCAGTGATTTTCAGCAAGATATTACTCTAACAATTTAATGCCGCAAAATCTGCATCAGGCCTTAGGTGTCTGAACTGCTCGTTCTACCCAAATGTGTGCGTTATCGTCGTATCGTCTCGGTGAAGTGGGGCATTCTATTTCGCCCATTGATCCCGCGCAGTATTTCCATTCTAATAATCCTTCTGCGTGCTTTGAGGAGCTAGCGAAATGTTTCGTAACTTCAATACCGAATTCTTTTATACGTCCGAGAAAACGTGGGAGCCAAACTGTAGGTTGCTTAATTTTACTAATACCGATATGAAGAGCAATTGGTCTTGCAAAAACCTTGAATTGAAGATCAATTAGGCCATAAACTAAACAAGATAAAAAATATTTATAGTGGCGCGTAGACACCTCGCCAGCCATTGTAAAAGCCAACGTTAAAATCTCACCTGCATACATTTTGGACTTCATAATCTCAGGAGAGAAAGAGAGAGAAAGTAAACTTTAATTGTTTAACGGAATAGCGTGGGTGGTTTCCTCAGTCCAGGATACCATTGGGAAGCAAT
>NC_139353.1:17104358-17139358 GCF_055883805.1 Amblyomma maculatum | reverse complement strand
TCTACTCAGACAATGTAATAAAGGGGGCCACAACCACTTTTAATAATGCAGTAAAAAACGTAACTAAGCGATGGCTTTTAGGTAATTTAAGAAATTGAACATTTTCACTTCGAAACAATTCTACCTCCGCACAAGCACCTCGGGTACTACTACCATCTGTATATCAGTTTATAAAAGCAATGAACAGCATGCCATATTTGATTCCTCATAACAAGTGCTTCCACAACCATTATTTCTTTTTTTATGTGAAAACAAATATACTCATACTCGACATAGCTAAACAAAGTATGCGGTTAAATTATTATTCTTACTTTCCTTTCCTAACCGTAGATCGAGCAGAGCAAACTCTTGCTGCCGTTCTTGCATAGCCGCTACATTTAAAATTTCGCATCGCCAGGCCAATGCTGTCTAATCTGAAGCCACCTAGAGTATATACTGAGCTTGAGAGCAATAAGAGCACAGGTAGGAGCGTAAGTAGAAACAAATGTTAACGTATAGATGACTGCTTTCTACTTTATTTCAATTAGACCAATATGTTTTAAACATTACCACACATTATTGACACGAGACGCGTACAAGCGGCGCTTCGGGTGTTGCGGCGCCTCCATAGCCAAAGATCGGCTTAGGACGGCCTGCAACCCAGTAGCTCTCTTCGAATTTCCTTTTTTTTTAGGTTCAGGAAGCATAGATGGCTTCTCATATGAGGTAAGGTAATAACGTTAACTAAGGACCGTTCTGAAACTCTCCACCTAGAACCAATGAAAAGAGGTGAAACAGCTTGTGAGAGTGAGGTAGAGAGATTGTGCTATCAAAACTGGTCGCCCTGTGTGCTAAACTCCACATGGCCGTCATCTAACGGTAATATTGGGTGAATGCTGATATTATCCATAACCTCTGAAAGTGTGCGTGAAGGATTTGAAGGATCACCGACCAATCAGCTTGCTGGCTCTAACCCATTGCGTCTCGTATGCTTTCAGACGTAATGTTATAATTCCGGCACCGCAATTGCAGAATAATGAAATAAAGAAGCAGGGAAAAACTCATTCCATTTGACTCGAACGCCTAACTAGCGCTTTAACACAAATTTTGTCACCGGCGCTCGGTTCAGATTATATTGAAGTCGCCGGAGCAGCGCGGAGTTATTCGATATTTTTTAATGCCTTGTTAACGCAAACACACCCAGCACCGACCAATAGGTGCTTCCTCGGCTCTGTAAATGTTGATCTTGATACTAAGGTAATATAGTCAAAACTCGATTTAACGAAACTCAATTTAACGAAAATCTCGATTTAACGAAGATATCCCGATGCCCCATCAGACGCTCGTATGGTTAGATGCTTGTAGTACCTAAAAATAACGAAACTAATTTAGCTATCCGTTCCGATTTAACGAACCATTTGGTGAAAAATGAAGGTTTTTAGCCTCTTTTAGAGCATTTTGTACAAAACGCTAAAGAATGTATTTACTGCGAGCCAACGGTAACAGCTTGCAGCAAATACATCCCGCTTTTGATGAGCTGCGTGGTGCGAGACTCGAGTTTTATTGATCTTAACTCACGAGATTTCACCAGTGATAGAAAGCTGGCCCCTCTACCCGATGTCGGCAGTGGTGCCACATGCAAATAGAGGCATAAATAATGGTTTCCCTTAATCTGCTCTTACAATTTGCCGGCACACGGGAAAAGAACACAAAAATATTCCTGCAGATGTTGCTTACAAACCGCCAGCAAGCAAAGATCAGCGGCGTTTTGCTGGGAAAGAAATTTAGTCCGCTGCTGGGACCCTTCTTGCCGAGGTAAAAGTTTCGTTGCTTCTTTTCATACGCGCTATCTGGTGTAGTTGGTTGCGCGGACCGCAATTTCATTGTTGCAACATAGCAACGTGGAAAGTTGGCAGTTCATTTAAAAATGATGCAACGGTACAAGTTGCCTGGGTATTCGTTAAAGTTGTCTGTTACGCCTTTTCAAAACATGATTTCATTTTCAGCGCATCGCACAGGCCCCGCCGGTGTGGTGCAGTGGTAAGGCGCTCGACAACTGCCCGGAGTTCCCGGGTTCGAACCCGATCACGGCGGCTGCGTTTCGATGGAGGCGAAACGAAGTGGCGTCCGTGTGCTGTGCGATGTCAACACACGTTAAAGACCTCCAGGTGGTCGAATTACACCGTAGCCCTCCACTACGGCTCCCCTTTCTCTCTTTCCACTTTCACTCCCACTTTCATCCCTTCCCTTAGGGCGGGGTTCAGGTGTCCACATAGCAAGTGTGACAGATACCGCGCCTTTCCCTTCCTGTGAACCAATTATTTATTATATTTACATCGCACAGCACATGGACGCCACTTCTTTTCGAAGCGTAAATTATTATTTGGTTGGTTGGTTCATAGGAAGGGAAAAGCGCAGTATCTGTCACACTTGCTCTGTGGACACCTGAACCGCGCCGTAAGGGAAATGATGAAGGTGGGAGTGAAAGTGAATAGAGAGAAAGGGGAGCCGTAGTGGAGGGCTACGGAGTAATTTCGACCACCTGGGAATCTTTAACGTGCGCTGACATCGCACAGCACACGGACGCTACTTCGTTTCGCCTCCATCGAAACGCAGCCGCCGTGGTCGGGTTCGAACCCGGGAACTCCGGCACAGTAGTCGGGCGTCTTAACACTGCACCACCCCGGCGGGGCCTTAAATTATTTAAGCTTCGAAACGAAGTTGCGTCCGTGTGCTGTGCGATGTTGTTGTTGTTGTCAGCGCACGTTAAAGGTCCCAGGTGGTCAAAATTACTCCGCAGCCCTCCACTACGGCTCCCCTTTCTCTCTTTTCACTTTCACTCCCACCTTCATTCCTTTCCTTACGGCGCGGTTCAGGTGTCCACAAAGCAAGTGTGACAGATGCTACACCCTTTCCTTCCTGTGATCCAATTATTATTATTACTTACGCTTCGCAAATATGATGTCGCGGTATTTCCTTGATACCACGATACCATATAATAATCCACTTTATCGGTTTAAGTGACCGAGAAATGTTTTCCTCGATTTAACGAAGTTCCCGATTTAACAAAACATTTAGCGGCTTTCTTCAACTATTAACTGCAGTTGGCTTAGTCGCTTAACGACTGCTTGATGATGAGAGTGCACCACTGAGCGTTACATGAGGAGCGCGATGGCTCGCAATGAATTTGTCGAAGAGAAAAACTGCACTTCGGTAGTCGTATTGATAGCATTGGGGAAAAACAGATTCTACTCGGTTGCAGGACTTAAATAAGGTCAGCTATGCTTAAGATTATAAAAACTTTCTTGCTTTCTTTGCACCGGTTGTAGTCTTGTTTGTATACAGGGCAATAACGTCTTCGTATTTCGATTTGTGCTATCTTGCTAATCGCGAAGTGGCTGGGTGAAAAACTTTGGCTAATAGTATTTCGTTTGTCAATTTAGCCGCTGCTAAGCCTAGCGAGAAACAACTGTTGGTTAAAAAATTACCGACGATTACGTTACTTCCTAATGCGAAATTTGAGCGCAGCAAATAAGCTGTTTCACCTTTTCGATAGATTGAGGCAAAGAAATCGACCAACACATGTATGCGCTATCACAGAATTTTTTTTTTATTTTTCACACGTATTCCTTTAACAAAGACTCCAATAACAGTTCTTGACAGTCATGAAGGAAGCTTTGTGGTCGGAGAAATAGACTGATATATGTTCAACTTGGTACACCAATGCTTGATTCTCAAAGACGAGATATATACAAGTGCCTCGCGAGGTTGTCACAGCCGTGGGACGCGTTACGAGCGAGAGGAACGGGATACGAAGAGGCGTCCGTGTGCTGTGCGATATCAGCGCATATCAGCGCACGTTAAATATCCCCAGGTGGTCGAAATTACTCCGTAGCCCTCCACTACGACTCATCTTTCTCTCCTTCCACTTTTACTCTCGCCTTCCTCCCTTCCCTTACGGCTTGGTTGCGGTGTCCACAGAAAACAAGTGAGACAGTTACCGCGCCTTTCCCTTCCTATAAAAAATACATCAGTTTTTCTACGCGGTCATGCCCCGCCGGGGTGGTACAGTGGTAAGACGCCCGACTACTGTCCGGAATACCCGGGTTCGAACCCGACCTCGGCGGCTGCGTTTCGATGGAGGCGAAACGAAGAGGCGTCCGTGTGCTGTGCGATGTCAGCGCACGTTAAAGATCCCCAAGTGGTCGAAATTACTCCGTAGCCCTCCACTACGGCTCCTCTTTCTCTCTTTACACTTTAACTCCCACCTTCCTCCCTTCCCTTACGGCGCGGTTAAGGTGTCCACAAACTCGTGTGACAGATACTGCGCCTTTCCCTTCCTGTGAACCAATTATTATTATCTACGCGGTCACGTTGTCTTGACTCGCTAGCGGCGGCAGCGGCATCAGACAGTCGCTGCTAGCGCTTCCTCCGGCGACCCCTCCCCCCCCCCCCCCCCCAAACCCCCTTCCTTTCCTTGTGTTCTCCGGCTGCTCCGCGCTTCCTGCGAGGCTTCGGTTGGCTAGCGCCGGCTCGAACTGGGGGGATGAAAGGGGGGAGGCGCTGGTTACGAGGCCGACGCCGACGCGAAACCCAGGAACGAGCGCCAAAGAGCTGCGCTCTAAAATAAAATAATTTTCTATGAGAAGGTAGCGGAACTATCACTCCAGTAACCTTTCGACCATCGTCTGTACAAGTTTAGTGATCTGACACACACAGTAAGATCCCACAAAACTCTATTTGGAGTACAGAAAAATGTGCGAGGTTTTCTGAAATTCTGCATCTCCAACCAGTAGTGCAAGACTCTCTAAGCAGGAGTCCGGTCGTTTCGGCGATAGCATACCAATTGCATATTAACACATGGACGCTTTTGGCATAACGTAGAGAGTTTTTCGGCGGCAGTTAAGGTTCTAGAAAGCTGCGGTCCGCTGCCTGTTAGTTCAGCGTGTGATTTCATTTGATTGCTTCATCTTAAAGGTATCGTCGGCCACGCATGCCTTTCTCGCCGTATTGAACTGCTAGAAATGTGTCGGCAAAATCTTGCAAGACATAATTAGCAAGCAAATTGTTTGGAAATTGTTGCAAAGATGACCTTCGTTAGAAATAGAGGGCGCGTACTCCATACCTCTGACTGCACGATCCTGGATGTGAACACTGTGAACACTGCGTACTCGTTTCTTCTTTCCTATATATAGAGCGTACCGTTAAATTAAACGGCATTGCGTAGCCTATTTTAATACTGATCTTTGCAGTATACTATGACTAGCCGGATAAAATGGAGGATATTTAATGCAAAAGAGAAATTGTTTTTACTCCTTGAAGCCTACAATTTCTGTGTCGGTGAGGGAGCGCTATTTGCAGCGAATAAAGGGTACAGATAGTATGGACGTTGTCTCGAAACGCGTTCAACAGCGGTAACGAAGCTAATGCACTGACTAGAAAATTGATTATGCCAATATACCTAATTGTCGCTGGTGTTGGACAACCGCTATATAGAAACGCTGCAGGCGGTTTTTGCATTACCGTAATCTACACTGCCAGTGATGAGGGCAGATGATGAAACATTAAAGTTAGGTAATTGCTTGGCGAGCATTTTACGTCGCTACCTGAAGAAAAACCAAGGTAATGTAAAAAGCAATATTCAGGCATTGAGTGGTTATGTGAACGTGCCGCTCAGTCTTCGACTAATGAAGTCTACTAGAATTTAAAACGTGTAATACATGATTGAAACAAGTGCCTTAACGTAATTTGTTTTCTACTAGGTACTCTCTTCCTTCATACAAGCAAGGGCTACATTCGCAGTTTATTACGTCTAAAACTGAAGCACGTTGGCTCCTAGTAGACACAATAACTTCTCGAGAGCGCATTAAAATTTGCAGCACTCCCCTCTTGGAACTAATTCTATTCTATTCAGCAAATTATTCGGCGTACTGGAGGCTGGAATGATGCTAAAACACAATATGCGATCAGTTGGACATCGTTCACTCAGTGTCATATTCGGAATTTGTTTTCCATTTCTTCGCGCTATATTATGCGTACGGATGGATGCGTAGAATCCGCCTCAGCACGATATCATACCCTATTGTACTAAAAACTTCCCGTCACTGCTTCAGAGGCACTAGGGGGAGGGAGGGGGGGGATTAGGTAAGAAATAACATTTTGCTTTTCTCCGGGAAATGTGCACATGAGCTGGAATACTTTCTGTTGAAAACGAACGCCAGCTCGATCTTACTGTACCTGCAATACAGATAGCATGTGAGGTACTTGACCTATACGCCTCCACTAGTCCGGCAAGAAAATCCTGGCGGAAAAGAAAATGCTAAGTACGGTTTTCTTGCCCTCAGCCAAAAAGAGAGCTGCTCCAAGTGAGCCGCTTTAGCTCGAAGTAAGCATACTTAGTCGGCAAGGATAAGGTAAATCCATGACTTCGCGCGTTTCCTGCACGGACAAGCAACCTTGCGGGCGTCCACTCGCGGTAAACAAACTACATGAACGCCGAAGCGGCACTGTTGTCGCACACGCAAACCGACGTAAGAGAGGCGTTGTGATGGAGGGCCAACATCTTCGCACGGCTCTAGGTCTTATTTGCATTTGCTTTGGAATGGCAAGCAGGTACGTGAAAATGATTAAGAAGAAAAATATGCTACGCAATTTTTTTTTCTGCAAGCTTATATTCCTTATGCGCTCATAATTTATGTTTGAAGACGGCAAGCACTCTAACATGAGTCAGCCACTAGCTGGAATGGACGTTTGGAGCCCAAGTTCATTTTCCTTTGAACCAAGATATAAGGTCTGCGCCTGACGCGTCACTTCTTTCTCTTTAGACTGTGCGTTCTCGCCGGAATCAACCATGGAAATATATTGATACAGTATTAATCTATCGTTTGAAAATCGATTAAAGCTGTAGCGTTTTCATGCAGCGGTGTTGTCTAGCACATGTAAACCACATTTTAGCACTCAGTATCAATAGGATCGAAAGATATGAAATGTGAAGTGTCCGCAACACTTATCCAACATCTATAATGAGCTCATGATGTTAGGGTCACCGAAATCCGTTTTGACTGCTCTCGAAGAGACAGGTATACCGATAGAGAAAAGCACGCTTTAAAGGCTTTAACATTATATGACACTGACTGCATTTCCCTGAACCTGGCCTAACTTGCATGGCTAGCTGCGCTGATGACGACTGCTCAGAATCGACGATAAAGCCAAGAGTATTCGCATCTATTGAGTGTGCTACAAACACGTTGAGGTTATTTTAATTACAATAATATTTGCTTCGCAGCCTTCGCAAATTAAATTTTGCCAAAGGCGGAAAGCTGGGTTTGTTAGTGTCAGATGATTAGCTAGCGACTACAGCATAGCACAGGGACAAAGAGATGCAAAAGGATATAATGAGCTACATCTCTACTAAAATGGTTGCTTCAGTCGAATGCACAGGCCTGAGCAAAAGTGACATACAACACAAAGCCGGTGGCAGTGCTCGAGAAAACTACATTCCAACACCATCTACCAACAACTATCTTGCATGAAGACAATTTTGGCGGTGTTCCATTTTATCTACATGCATATTTTGCTGTCGCTGTCACTTGATGGCGTTTAGATGCAGTTTTCCACAGCTCCGCGCCGCCGACTGCGCGTTGCATGCCACACTTTCTCCCTAATGTCAATAAATACACTTCTGAGGTGCATGCGCGTGTTGGATTAATATAAAGCAAGCTCCAATACACATTGTTACACACGTTTTCCCTCTTTCTATTTCTACTTTTGTGACGATGCAAGAGAAGGAGGGCTGAGGAGGACATCGCCTTCCCGGCTAATGTGGCAGGCTTCAAGACTCTCATGGCTTGACCTTGCGCATCCACCCATTTCAAGTCCACGTGTGGCGTGAAATGCTGGCACGCACCTAACAAAGCTTAAAGTGCTAGGCCAACAAAAGTCCCCTGTTAATGAATCAAACTCGGGATGGCGCTCCTATATGCGTTCATTTAGGCAGCGTCCCGACTGTTTGACAGAGCACTTCCAACGGGATTAAGAGGGATACGCGGTATGCGACAGCAGTTTCGAGAAGTACTTACAAATTCCCATTCGAGATTTATGGTGTAGGATGGCTTCTTCTCGCTCGTGACTATGCGCAAACGCGCCAACATTTCGCTGGCAGCGAACAAAACGTCTACACCGCACTTCCTTGGAATGTTTTTCAGTTGGTGTGATAGCTATATGGCGCGTGATGTGGCGCTGTTCATCTCGACATTTTTAAGCCTTGTTGGGCTATTATAAAAAGGCACCCATCTGCTCTGAGTTCATAAGGCAGCCGGCCACTGCCTCATCATTTGACAATAGAAAGAAATATTTTGTAGTGGTGTCACTTCGTTTCCACACCCATTAGAGTACTATAGTGCACAACCTCTCGATGGCCCCATGCAGGCTCATTTTGGCAATACCCCACTTGTCCAATAGAGAATGGGCTGAAATATATGCCAGATTGTGTGTTTTTGTATGTGGCTTCTACACCCAACAAATGTACTATCAAAGTTGAAACGTCGCTCTGGAAACTGGAGAGACCCATGGACCCGTCGAACGGTACTTTATGTGCAGACCTTAACTCACCTGAATGTTAGCTGATGAAAACCCGCAGAACGTTTTTAACAACCACTGCTTTTTCAGCTTTCAACAGGATAGTAAGGCGAGGCTGTGCATATTATCCTGTGTCGGCAAGGGCACGGACGCTGGAGTCGATGTCGTCGATGTGAGCGAAAAATCATGAGCCTGGCCTTGACAGGTGGTAGCTGGCAGCTGGCATGGCCGGATAGATATTCTTCAATGATTTGTGCGCCTTAAAGGGTCTATGAAAAGCTATTTACTAAAATCATAAAAAGTGTACGAGCGATACATATCACATCGATACTCTCCGCAGTAGTTTCATTATCGTCGAATATATGGGCGACCAAAATTAATGCTCCTCCACTCCCCCTAAACTCAAACCAGCCAGCGTGCAAAAAAAAAAAAAAAAAAAACGACAAGAAAAGAAGTCACGACGGCGTCCTGTACCACGCTTACGAGGAGCTCTTTTTAAAAGTTATTTCACGGAAGCTTTCGGATTTTACTCGAATATTCGCAAATACTCCCCTGTGAATTTCATGCACTAGAATTGTATCTCAAACAGCATTTCAGTTGCTCTTTAATGAGACCACATTTTATGACAAAGTTTGTAGGCGCTGTCAAGTCGGTATGCACATCTCCGGGGGGAACGTGGAATAAGATAAACCTTCCAGTGCTCTTAAACGTTCTCCTTACTTTCAGTAAATGAAAGATTTAAAGAGGAAAGTTTATGCTTTGATTTTTTTTTATTTGAGGAGTACATCGAGAATCTTTGGATCGAGGAGGTCATGTTCATAAGTTCATCTCATGGTTTTTTTTTTGCCCTTGTTGAGCTTGTACTTCCACAGTTGGTACTGCAGACTCTATTGTGTGGCTTTTGACTTGTGTAGACTTCACAAGATGCGACAACGGAGGGTTGAATTAGAACATCTTTATTTTGAACAGTATTTTGGCTCAAGCTAGGCAGCACCATAATCGTAAAAATAACAGTTAGAAGGAGTGTACCCTGTGAATACATTAGAATTGCCAGGAATAGACTGGTGACACATCGAAAAGAAACCGACTCGAAAGCTATGCTTCTGATCAATACAATAGCCCAGTACAACGGTTGCATATATTGCTAGTTATAACTTGGAGATGTTGATTTTGAGATATTTTAGTCATGAATTGTTCCTCGGTTTTTCCCTTTATAGAGGTATCATTGCTGACGGGAAGGGGCCGGGGGGGGGGGGGGGAGGGGGAGGTGCAGCATAAGCAGCTAAGAAGGCACTACGCTCCATGTTTCCGTTCGTCCTGACACCAAGGCCCAGAGCAAAGCGGGCGTACTTCGGGACACGTGCAGCGCAGCTGTTACGAGAAACGCTCACTTGAATAACGTCACGACGTAGCTGACGCCTAAATAGCGACGAGATAACGCGAATGTTCACTAACACGTGTGCTAAAATGTACTCTTTTTTCGGGTTTAGATGTGCTTTTCGCGCAGCCTGTAGCAGTTGCTGAACAATGAGGTCGCGTTAAACTTTGTAGACGTTTAGATAAGTAAGCATGTGTCAATATTTTCGAGGTCCCATTCAGTTTTAGGAAGTCATTCTAAGCAATCAGTTTTTGAGTAGCTGGAGTCAGTTTGGAAAGCATTCCTCCACCAGCTGCGTCTCACGTGTCGCCATGTATTCACTATTTATTGCAGTTCCAATTCATGCGGAAGCTTCCCAAATGAAAGAGGTGAAAGAGGTGAACAGTCTGACTGTGGAACTTTCGTGGTACCGCTTAGAAGTGACAATAGCGTAAGCCGCAACATTTATTTCTACATTTATATGCACTGCCACGTACCAAAACAACCATTTCATGAGCAGGTCGCTTCGTTGTGTTGAGTACTACATGGCCAAAGCTCCTTCCTATCAAAATAACGTTCAGTGTTACAATGACCATTTGCCCACTCAAACGTGTCCGCTATTCCCACTGAACCGACTGTGTGGGTCCAAGACAGCTGCAGACTTCGCATGCCGGAAGAAGTTCCGTTCGCACATTCCATAGTTGATGACCGATGAGTAGTGGTCCTCGGGCCACTACTCATATAGGGTAAAACCATGAAGAAAAGAATTAAGCGCGATTTTATAACACGCTGCATCTACTAACCGTGTATGCTGCAGCGGATAAATTCGCTCAAAAACGTACTGAGATGTAGTTTAGAATGCTTGCTTTTAACGTTATCGCTGAAAAACAGGTTGTGCTCGGCACAAAGCATGCATCTGAAACTAGACTTCTAAACGATGCATTCAAGGTATATACCGGCGCAAAAAACTGGTAGCGATGCGAACCTTGGAGAACTGGTTGAAAAAAAGACATTACGCTTAATGTTTTGAGCATTTGAATTTGCCTGTTTTCAAAGAAAGCTCCCCTTACTCTTAGTTGCTTAAAGCTCATCTACTGTTAACCTTGCATTTCTTTGGTAGAAATTGTGAATGCTGACATGTTTTAAATCCTTCTTGTGTAACCGAGGAGTGAAGTGCGAAAACATTTCTATAACGATTGTATATTGTCGGGATCTGTTATGTTTTTATTGACAACTGGTTCTGGTTTTTCTTACCCTACCCCCACTTGTATATATATTTTGAAGGTTATCTAGAATGCTTTCATTTTGTGCCATGAATTTTTGCGACTCTCTTATGTTTCGGCATTTAATAGTAAGAGTATTTTCTGACTACAAACCTATACATAGTAAGAGATATCACCAGATAATTACCTAGATATGCATTAATAACAAAAAGTGAAGTTCAGGAGTGCATCAGCGAAGTTTTATCCACACTTTACACAGCAAACAATATCATGTCCAGTTGTTGCGCTTACACACGTGTTTCCTCTGAATAATATGTGGTATTAACCATTTATTATCTTTATATATTTTTGTTTGTGCAGCGTCGAAAGGCGCTTCAACCGCCTCTTTTCGGTATTGGACGGTCTGTTCTCAATGCGAGTTTATTCACGTGCTCTAACTGAGGGAAATCTGGGATTCCTGAGGCGGTGTAAAAATGATGCTGTGCTTATGTAATCTTTCTACCTATCTTTTCAGCTCCAGTACTACTGTGATTTGAATATTGGTTCTCCATGGCAAAACTTCAAAGCGGTCATTGATACGGCAGCTAGGACCTGGGTTCTTTCTGAAAACTGCAAGGAGGATATTGAACTATGTCGTAAGTATTCTAGCAGGCTTATCGGCTCTCAGAAAAAAAAAATGACAAAACGGAAAAGCAGGTGCGGTAGCTTCCGAGATGGCGTAAATGCACGAGATCATGTTGGCCATTAGGCTTTCAAACGCGAAGACCCGTGATAGCATTAACACATGTTATGAAACTGCACAAATACATTCTTCGCAGCCTCTCAGCCGCACAGGACACACATGTTGAATAGGGTGGCTGGATCGGGCATTATATTCCAGCCAGTTCACCTGTGTAGAAAACACGTTTAAGCATCTAGAATGGGGAGCCACCGAACCTACACTAGACATTTTTGATGTTATGTGTTGGTATGTGCTCCCCATCACTTTGTTTAAGTATAGTGCAGGCTGTGTAGGGAAACTCAGAGCAATCAGGTCAAATACATCAGAAATCGGAGCTTTTATATTTGAGCCAGCGCTGGTTCCATTCCAAATGGAATGAAGCTTTCTGCGTACATTTCCTCTTGTCTGTTTTTATTAATTGCAAACTTTAAGATTTATTGATTGTAGTTGAATCATGTATTAATTATTTGCTTTATTGACATGTGCATTTGTACCTGATGCTCTACTCTTCTATAGGGGGTGAGAGCCTAGTTAAGCTATACAATAGCCTGCAGCTTTTACTCCTATCTCCTCATGCATGCATAATACGTAACGTTATATGATATTATATTATATTATAAAATATTATAATATATTAAATTATACTATATTTGAAGCTTGAGTATTCCATGCGCATTTATTGGTGGTTGAAGTCACGCAAAAACAGCGCTGTTTCGTGAAACTCCAGCCGAGGTCTTACACCAACTAAGAGTTTCCCAAACCACGTAACCGCCAGCTAATATAGAAAGGTATGGACTTCGTTGATGGAGCCTATATATTAGTCAATTTAGAAGTGTGTGTAAAAAACTGCGTGCTAAAAACAAGGAGCTAAATTTGGAATATTCGGCTACCTATAACAATTTGTGGTCTAATGGTTTCACCCTTGTGCTATACACGCTCAGGTGGACACCCGAAGTTCTATTCTCGGCGCTCTTCGACCTGCGTAGATACCAGTGACAACGCCTCCACGCCGTTTGCCAATGGCAGCGTGCAAGGCGCGTTGTCCTGGGACAGGCAGCAGGTTGCCGGCGTGACGCTCCCGAGGTTGCCTCTTCTGCGCATCGGGGACTTTCAGGGCAGCAGGCAGGGACACAGGGGTTTGTCTTTCAACGCGGTGCTTGGCCTGGAGCAGCGACCAGGCTCTTTTTTTGTCACCCTTGTCCAAAAGCGTTCGTTGACCAAGCCCTGGATCGGCTTCTACTTCAGCCCGGGTGATAAAACAAAGGCAGAGGCTGTTTTCGGTGGTGCGAACCAGCAACGTTATGAAGAGCCTCTTACGTTTGTCCCAGCCACTGGCTCTTACTGGAGCTTCGATATAGACGGGTGAGCCGAAAGTGTTGCGCATTTTAAGGTTTCGATTAACAGAGACAGCAAGAAAACGTGAACTCACTGTTAATTTACCGACCGAGAGACCTCTTGAGCTTGGCGAGTATTCCTTGAAAGGAAAGCTCTGTTCGTAATTAAATATTGAAGCATCGCTGCAAAACACTTCGTCAGAAAATTATGGCAGCTGTATCGAGATCAGCCTGCCCACTCAAACACTTGTTTCTAACTACACTCAGTTTTTCAGTCTTTTCGCATGGTGGGTGTTTGGGAAGTCTTTATCAACCGATTTTGGTTGGTTATAATATTATTAATTTGTTGCTCACGCATTCCTACATGTTCGTCTTTATAACGATGTAAGGACACATTGAGGGTTATTTGTGGAGAGTTCGTATTGCTTACGGAATTTTTCTAGTAAAATAGTAACACGGCAAGCAAAGACCCAGCGGCGCCCAGGTTGAATTGGTTTAGCTAATAACAAAATCGGCCAATTCATGAATGAACTTAATACTATGCAAAGCGATATTACAATAATTCAGATCGGTAATAACAAGCTGAATGCGTACTTATTCTTCGTTGTGCGCAGATTTATTGGGAGTGCTCTCTTTATGGTTCCTTAAAACACATAACTTAATGGCTTAAATAGCTGATAACTCAGATCATCATGGATATTAATGCACTAGAATAAATGGTTCCGTGCAGTTATTTTATTTCATGTCGCGAATTTGTGTCACAAGACATCAGGCAAATAGCTGGAGACTGCTACAAACTCATACCCAACTCGCTACATATACAGTAAGATTTGGCCTACGCAATACACCCCAGAACGCGTGTGGTGCGGAGAGATAGCCACTCTCTATCACTCCACATGGGGCTGTCGGGCGTGCCCGATAGAGCCCAAAATTACAAACCCATCAGTAAAGCAGTGGGAGGGGCTTCTGTCCAGCTCCGACCCGCAAAATCAGCTACCGCTGGTTGAGCGGGCCGAAGAGGCAGCAAGAGCCAATGGGATCCTGAACCTAGGAACACCACTTGCAGCTCGAGACCTCAATCCCTAACGCTCTTCCCATTTTGCGGAATGAAGTTTTATACTACTACTACCCAGGTAGCTTTATATCACTGACAAAGCGGAAGTCCCCTATTGCTTCTGTAAACGCAGAAGCGTACAAATTTTAACAAGAATGAGCCTCCTTTGTGCTC
Source organism: Amblyomma maculatum (assembly GCF_055883805.1). Lineage (NCBI taxonomy): Eukaryota > Metazoa > Arthropoda > Arachnida > Ixodida > Ixodidae > Amblyomma > Amblyomma maculatum. The sequence continues at coordinate 17,124,939 of NC_139353.1, read as the reverse complement.
ACGGTACATCAGCTGCACACTGAGCGCCTGGACAGGTATGTATCGGTTGACCAGGCTTCCTTCGCAAACTCGGCTGTTTTGTCATGAAAGGAGCAAATGAAATAGTCCTCATATGAATGACGAAACCTTTTTGCGAATGGCCAGCTTACGATTGCAGGCGAGGAATCTAATTGGGGGAAGCTACATGGAACAAACAGAACGAAGACAGGCGATGAAAGGAATTAAACAATTCTAGAGGGCACTTTGGGCCACTAAACTGCGATTAGGCGAAACCCCTTATAGCGCGGTGGATCGAAGCCCTCCACTACGACTCCCCTATCTTCCTCTTTTCCTTCACTCCCACCTTGTTCCCTTCTTTTACGGGCCCCGCCAGGGTGGTGCAGTGGTAAGACGCCCGACCACTGTGCCGGAGTACCCGGGTTCGAACCCGACCTCGGCGGCTGCGTTTAGCTGGAGGCGAAACGAAGAGGCGTCGTGTGTTGTGCGATGTCAGCGCACGTTAAAGATCCCCAGGTGGTCGAAATTACTCCGTAGCCCTCCACTACGGCTCCTCTCTCTCTTTCCACTTTCACTCCCATCTTCCTCCCTTCCCTTACGGCGCGGTTGCGGTGTCCACAGAAATCAAGTGAGACTGTTACCGCGCCTTTCCCTTCCTATAAATAAATCTGTTTTTTTTTTTTTTCTTTTACGGCTTGGTACATGTGTCCGCGGAGAACTGTGACAGATACTGCACCTTTTCTATCGTGTAAATTAATTTAAAAAGCCGCTGATGTCTGCTGTACTAACGTCGCCTAGACATCTGGGTTTGCTTTTCTTGGCTGTGTGGTGCGGCGTTCGAGGAAGCGGCAAATAAAAGGCGCCGAACGGATGCCTGGATCGGACGCTCGGCGGGGGTCAGCTTATGACGTCATGACCTGTCGTGACGGTACATCGCCCGCCCCTTGTCGAACACAACCAGCATTTCATTGAACTCATCAAAGTTCACCGGCTTTCTATAATTCGTTTACAGGAAAGGAACGGCGCAGTATCCGTCACTCGCGGAATCCCTCTATTATCCTCACGGTAGACAAGGGGAATTATGAAGAGCGTTTTACGATCCTGGGCGTGGCGCAGTTGGTAAACGCTAGGCTGGGGATCCAAGGGGTGGAGGCTCGATTTACAGTGGAGTCAAGGTTTATTATTTTAAAGCGTGATACCTCTGCTGACGACCATCTGTCGACTACAATGAGGGATCAAAGATTTTCGCCTTAATACGACATCATAGTTTGAGGTCTGTAGCAGCGGTTTGACAAGAGTGCTATATCTGGCTATTTTAAATAGGCAGGAATTAAATCAACATATAACTCGTACAAGTTACATGCATATTAAATCTCAACGTCGAGAAGAAAGTTTACAAATACAGAAAGACTATAAAAATAGAGACACTTTAGCATACCAAAACGCGGAATATCAGGTCGTAGCACTAATGTTTCGCATGAACTTTTGAGTTCATTGTGCTAAGTCTTTGCGGGCATGTGGGCCGTTACACATGCTGTGATTCCTGCCGCACGTAGCAAAACTTTTAGTCAGTCTGCAGCAGAAGGAGCCAGTCAGTTAAGTGATAGACGGCTTGCTATAGGATTCGGTCCGGCTGGAATTCAATTGCCGCGTGGCTGTGACCACTCACTATACGACCGACCAATGAGAAATAGTCACGCTGTGGCGTCAGTGCCGCGCCGGGCGCCGTGATCTGCACCTCTCCTATTGCCGCTGTTCCCTGGGGATATGTCTTCTGGACACCCAGCACTGTATAGCAAGAGAGAGAGAGAGGAGGGGGGTGGGATAAAACTGATGTCGGCGAATCGACAATTCTTGAGGCCTCTGACCGAATTCGCATGGGACTTCGCTGCTTGTGAAAAAACTGTGATAAAATCGCGCTGCAGTAACACTGACTCCATCGAACATTTTCGCTGCAGTCGCAGCATGTGGAACGGCCCTTGTCAGTCTCACATTTTGTATCAAGTTGTCTTCCAGGTTTGTCTACGTCAATATGTATGATCCTTGCTATAGCATGTAGGTTACAAGGCATGGGCACAACCTGTTCGCACACCTAGGCGCTGCACTATGACGCTAACTTATCCGAGCCATCCAATAATATACGGCAGGAAACCATACCCCGAGGTCGGCGCTGGCCACCGAGACAACTCACTCCAATCCTGTGTTTAAATGAAGCTCCACTTAGGGCTTTTTTTTTTTTTTTTTTGCGGCAGCTACTTAGTACGTGAGAAAGGTCTGGTTTTTAAGAATTGGAGTTCTGCATTCAAGTGATGAATAGCTGGGATTTATAAGTGAATATTCATGCCTATTGTCGAAGCAATCAGATTGAAGCTCCTTCCCTGGAACTTGCGACAATTTATTGAGTGGCTTGTATAATGTTAGTACTTTTCATACTCTAGCAGTAATGCATCGTATGTTTGTGGACGTTCAGTGAGCGTAAGACCAGATGGTTGGGCTTTATCATTGAATTTGGCATATGGTTAATATTGCGTTACACTACAATTTCGTCTTTCTTTTCTTGACGATATCAGCGTCGTGTTTTCACACTTTCTTGCGTGCTTCATGAGATAAGTACCACTATAATGTTGTTTAACATGTGAGTGCTTACACTGACTGGCGACCTATTATTCGCAATTGTATTGTTTCTACGCGGCAATTATTTATTCAGAATCGAGATGGCGGAACATGGGCACTACTGCTTCAGCGGCTGCGTCGCAAGACCGGCCACTGCTGACCCTTTTATTGGTGGTCCACCAGTCGAAATCCAGCGCATCAATACCGATATAGGAGCAATAAAAGTTGACAGCGGAGAGGTGAGATAGAATCACTAGACATTACACAAAGAGCATCCTTCCGCTTGAACGTAGGGCTTATAGATGTAGCTTTCATTCAGTATCGTGATGTATGATGTCGTAGCTACCGAATAAAATTAAGCAACGTTTATATCCTTACCTGTCAGAAAGTCGACTTTAGGATACCAGGGCTACCAGCGATTTGTATACAAAATTGTAATTTTTCTTTAAGCATGAAATCGTTATAGAACTTGTTGCATGCAGTCTTATAGTGAATATGCCTAAGCCGGCAATCGATCAATTTTAGACTAGCACAAAAAAGCTACTACCGTCATCATCTACACAAACTGATAGAGGACACAAGGGAGCACTGGTGCGCTAGTCATTGACCTTCACACCATAATAGCAGCTTGGGCTTGTTGGTTATGCATCTTGAGGTAACAGCGCAAAACGTGGACAGGAGCACAAGCTTAGAAGACGACACAACGAGCGCTGACTTTCGACCTACGTCAGCGCTCGTTGTGTCGTCTTCTAATCTTGTGGTCCCGTCCATTTTTGCTGCGCTGTTACCTCACGCTTCACAACATGTACGTTTATTTTGCGTTTTTCGGCTACAGGGCAAATTATGCCTTCCCGACTGATGACGCCTAATATGCGGGCAACAAGTGATGCCCTTCAAGCTCTTGCACCCTAAGCATAATTTGGTGAAAGATGATAGAAATGTCTGAGTGATTGCGACCTGCTGCTTTTTTTTGTGAGCGAGAATTTAGTCCTTGAAGTACAAAGGTGCTATACCGCAACACAATGAAAGAAGGAACCCAATGCTTCCTCCGCAGTCATTGTTTGGCCAATGCTCAATGTTCAGCGCGGTCTCAATTCTCACAAAGCCTTGACATCTCGTTAGTTTATTCTGTCACTTCTTAGACGTCCCATGCTTCACATGCGCAGCGTTGACTCGAGCGCATTGCGCTGTACTATTGCAGAATCGTAGCAGCGGCTTGATCTTTATGCCCCTAAATGGCCGCGCTAGATCATATACGCACCGCAAATCCCTCATGGTGAGCTGAAAGCACGTCGCACTCATCTATATGCTATGGGAAGAAAATGTCTTCTGTGCAGCGATCAAGGCGTTGGATTCTTTCGTGTTTTTGTGCTGAGTGCTCCTGGTGCGCAGTGTGAAGGAGGCTTCTTTATTACTGGCCGCTGACTGCGCCACACAAAGAAGCACTCTGCATTTTGAGAAAGGAAACATTTTTGCTATTTACTAGTCAGCGATCCCGCAACATCACATAAAATTGCGTTCGCGATTTCCCATTTTTGCGGCTGCTACGAAGCGCTTCATCGTGATCCCATCCGCCTAACTTAATCTCTTTTACCTCGTGGAGTGGTAATCGATCGTTCTAAATCGCTCCTAAAATTTATGGACGCTAGAAATATGAACTAGTGGTTCTTTATCTCGTACTTCTAATTTGCCGAACTTGGTCGATTTGAAGACTTAGTATCCATTACAGTTAGAAAACTGTTAGTGCGCCAGGGTAGCTGTGCTTTTTTCGTATTCGGCAGCCGGAGTAGCCGGCGTGGCGCGTGCTCGTGGTTGGAAATAGAAATGAGTAAATCCGGTGCTTTTCACTGAATAATTATGGTTTCACTGTTCTTCGATTCTTAGGCTTATACCATAGCCTCCTTTATACACTGTGCCTGTCAACTCCGCGCTCCGCGGCCGTCGCCGCCGCTCCTCCTCCGTTGACAAGTTACGCCGCTGGCTGCCGAGAGATGGCGACAGCGACTTAGGGTCACCTTCGCCAGGCGAGTGCCGGGTGCGCCGTGAGTGTGTCGGGTGCGCCGTGTTGCAAAGCGGTCCGGATAGCCACGCGCTGCCGCTGTCTCGCTTTTTCGTGGACTGTTCTGCTGTGTGCAAGGTCATGCTTCTACTTTTCTCTGCCTTCGGGTGCTGCAGGAATACAGTATTGCACCAACTGGTAAGTGCCAGCTTTGCTTTGTCCTTCCGGCGATCGCTGCGTAGTATTCAGCTGCTTTGAGGCTTGTAAAAAATAGTGACAGCACCAATGTTTTTATTAAGCGTCAATACTGCAATAGTAATGTTAGATGCGCACCTGTGCTTTCTGGAATGCAATGCTAATTGCTTCCCTGCCTAGCTCGTCTGCGTAGTGTGTGCTCCTGCGAAGCTTTTTTTTTTTTTTTTTTTTTTTTGCAGTATACGCTAATTACGAAAATTTGTGATAAAATAGAAACACAAGATTTACCTATTGTGAAGATGACTACTTTAAAGTGAGTTAAACCAAATCTTGCAAAACCTATATTAGTTTCCCTTCTCGCACTCAACCGCATTAAGGCCTGTGAGAAATAATGACAGCACCAGAAGTGTGTTTATTACGCGTCAGTAAGGTAATAATAATATTAAATGTGCACGTGTATTTTCTGGACTGCGACGCGAACTTCCTCCCTGGTTAGCTCATCTGTGTGGTATGTTACATGTGCTCCAGCGCAGTATTTTTTGTTTCGCTAACTGCGCAATTCTGTGAAAAAATAAAAACACGAGCTTTGCCTATTGTGACGATTATTTTGGAGTGATCAAAACAGAAAGATGCAACGCGTATATTTGTCTTTCCTTGTTTTTCTAGTTAAAAAAAAAAAAAAAACGTTTGTACGACGCGCTGAATCATTGAAAGTAACAGCTGATACCAAAATTGTTCTCCTTACAGATCTCAATGACATACTGCGATGCAGTTGTTCCAATCATCTGTAAATCAAGCTGGCTTCTGAAGTGCTATCAGCGACAGCAGTCACCGCGGACTTTTTTCCCTACTTGTGGCATCACACCACTTCTACATGGTACTCTTGAAGCACAATTGCTGTTGTGATATGTTTAAATAAATGCTGGTGCCTTTCTTCTTAAATTTTGTTTTATTGCAGCGTAGACTAGCATTGTAATTTTTCTATTACCATTGGTGCTAGCCGAGCAGTCATGCAGTTTTCGAGCCATGCGCAATTTCTTGAAACTGCCTGACATAAAATGTCATGTAGCATTGGTGTTATTGCCTAACAAGTATCATGATCACTTGTTATGCTTAGTTGATGTCGACCTTACAAGTAAATATGCTGAATATGCACGACTCATGCTTAGGAACAGTTATCCCGCTAGCGAATAACAGCGCTCCCGCCCCGCGCCGACATTCGTGCCCGTGCGCCTCGACCCCTACGTCAGCGGCGCCCTCAGCGAGGGGACCACGCAACTTTGCTCGACGACGCCGCTCTACTGTTCGCGCGGCGCGTTGACAGGCACAGAGTATAAAGGAGGCTATGCTTATACATACTTTGCAATGCGCATGCGTGTCGAAGACGGATTAAGACGAACAGTGATAAAGTGTACAATGGTACGTGTTTATTACAATGGAGTGATGTTTATTTTATATTATTTCTGTGCAGTGGATGGTGAACTGCGCAAACGCACGGCGACTACACGATATCAGATTTTCTATCAATGGACGCATATTCATCCTCAAACCAGAAGACTACGTGATAGAGGTACGTAGTAAGGATGCGTGCCTCTACTAAGAAACGTCCGTAATGAAGGACGTCGTTTATGTCGTCAAACAAAGGCATTTAGATAAGTTCTGGCCTTTTACTTAAACGCAGTAAATCGTATGTTGTAGTGACAGGGAAATTTAACGCTATTGAAATAATTTCAACTGCGCAAAAGGCAAACACACAGGAAACGACAGAAAGAAACGGACAGAAACGGGCCTTTAGCGCACTTGAAATTTTGTCGAATGAACCAACGAGGCCTGCACCAAGTACTTTTAAAATATAAAATACATACGAATATTTTGTTCAGAGTTATAACAAACCAGTATGTGTAGACAAGTTTTTAAGAAAGGCATAAGCTGCTGAACAGGCTAAGTCCAAACAGTCAGGGGACAGGCTCCTCGAGAGACAAAGCGCTAACGGAGAGGCGGTTCGCAACAAGTGCACTGAAGAAGTAATTAATGAAATGAAAACAAAATCACGATTATTGTGATTATTGACTCTGCAATCTGCCCTTTAGAAGAACCCATAACATTTCTTGCGCTTGCGATCACAGTTGCTCAACAATTGCTATGCAGTATAAGTTGGCAAGAGCTGGAGCCTATTGATCAGTTTCCAAAGGCCTAAAGAATGCAATCATAACACCAAATAAAAGAACCTCTCGTTACCCGGACTGTCCAGTCCGGTAGCCTTTTTTGAAAGTGAGCAGCACGTCTGCCTTCAATACATGAGCGAATTTGTGAACACTTATAGAAAGCGATTAATAGAGACATATCCCTGTGAAGAGAGGCCGAAGTGAAAAAGCTTGTTTCAACGGGTATGAAAGTTTATACTCGACACCTGGGACATAAATATCGAAATATGTGTTCTCTAGGTCTCACGTGGCAATGCACACTTGAAGTCAAGTTAGAATATCTGTGTTTATTTTAAGCTAGCACAATGTTTAGGAACTGAACAGAGTTCGCAGGCATCCAAATAATGTCGCTAACCTTCCACATGGCCTTTTGCTTTCTACAGCCCTACTGTCAATGAAGGGCTGTCTTGCCAGAAAGCTCCGCTTCTCTGTATAAAGAGCTTTAGCAGCCTCTTGAAACAATGGCCTGCTCGTACCTATATATATAGTGCTTATTTTGTGTTTATGTTTTTGCTTATATGAAATAAGCACTGCATATAAGTAGTGAAGAAAAAGGCACCGTATTTTTATTTGTCGTTGCTCAGTTTAGGCTCATATTCGTTTCCAAAGGGTTTGTGTGCCTACCGAACAGAAAAGTTTAACTGAACAGTTCACATTTCTAATATAACTTGAATTTAATAACTAAGAAACCCAACTACGCTAGGTGGTAATTTTGCCTCATCGTAACGTTGAAACCTCTATAACGTACTAGTGCCCCCAAAATAGAACGGAGCACACAAATGAACAAAATTTCGTTCAGTGGCACGCCATGCTAGCGGAGGCGCATGTGTATACCTTTGGGTGCGTGGGGGTCACTCGAATGTTCAGCTTGACACCTTTGGTGTTCGCCTCATCAGCAGCCCGGACGAAGGAGATCGCTTTTTCTCCAAACTCGTGCTCCGGTTTATTTTCTGGGCACTAGTACGTGGAAAGTTTAAACGGAATGCATAAAAGAAAAAGCAGCAAGAAAATCGTACATAACTCACACACGGCAAGAACATTGATTCGTCTAGTGAAATTACTAAAACTTCAAATTTGTTTACCCATATCATCCTGTAGTCGGGAGTGCTCACAGGTGTGCGCATACTGAGCGGCGCTTCAATCCTTCAGCTCAGCGTACATGACGTTTGCACGTGACGTTTCACAGTCGATTAGGCCATTTTAGACTTTGATAGACTGAAATACCTTGGTAGATGTTGATAACTGGAAGTTTCGACCTTTAGCTGCTCGTCTGAGCAGCGCCTTTATTGACTGCTTACTTTGTGATACAAATCTAGTTGTATGAGGACCACAATTGAAAAATTCGCTATATAACTCCAATTCTTGTAATGCCGCTGACTGCGTTAGTCGCAAAAACCTCGAAAGTTGATGATGATGTTTAGTCGTTTAGTTGTGGCCGCAGATAAATTACCATTTGAGCAGCCATGTACGCTCCACATTCAGCTCGTTTCTGAGAGAAATATCAATGATATATGCACCCCCGGAAAATTGCTCACTTGAAAGTGACAATGGCATGGAAAAATGCAATGAAATTGGACAGTAAAAACTAACTGAATTAAGATATGTACGCAAAGAAAAAGCCCTGCCCGAAATATAGTGTAAATTGAGACTGAGCGAATTGGTAGTTTTTTCCGACACTGTTTATTTGGAAAAATAAAATACTTGTCTTCAGTATTGTGAAAATATATGTATAGTTAATCTGATGATATCTGAACCCGCTTAATGAGTACGTTCCCATAGTTTAGTATTCGAGCTTGCCTGTATTTAGTACTTACTTCCCTCTATGTTTTTATGCCTCAGTATTGTAAGTCAGAAGGTATTGGAAAAAACGTACGGCGCTGTAGCCTTGCCGACTTACAGCGTCTTACTTTGAAAATAGTATACGCGAAAGAGCAGATAAATAAATCATCCAAACTGCCCCAACTCAAGTTAGAGAGTTATTCACGCAAGCCTAGATCACATAGACTTTGTGGACTGGGAAGGTTTTTTGAGCGAACAGCCACCATCGGGCATTTGGGATGTGTACTGGCGGGGTGAAGCTGTGCCGCAGAGAAACTAAGAGCTCAAGCGTGATTTTGTTTTCTAAACAACCTGTGTCATATGTCACTTTCAGCGTGAGACGCCTAATGGGAAGCGTTGCTACAGTGGCTTCATCGAGGCCATAGAAAAAGGTGACGTCACATGGCACCTGGGCCACGTGTTCCTAAGGCGTGTGTACACAATTCTGGAGTGGCCCTCCGATGCCTCGCTATTTGGGCAAATCGGATTCGCTTACTCGCGGTGACGTAAGAACACTGTGGCCATTCCTCCCTGCTGCGTTTGAAGATAAATCCCTTCTGTTGCTACGCATATTGCTTACCTACGTGCGAACATAAATATGCAAGCTTCCATAGGGATTCAACATGACCTAGCTTGTGCTTGAGGTCAAAAACGAAATTATTATTTAGCATATCATTTAATTACGAATATCTTCACTGCAAAAATTGACCAAGTTCAGACGTTAATGGGATGATTGTCTTGCTCTTATTGCCAAAAATAACATTTCAAGGAAAGGTGTACACTTCTCTTGCAAAGGGGCGGCTAAAATGCTTTGTACAAATTTTACTGAACAAACGACAAGCTTGATTTCTGTCTAGTAATATTAGCTATGTAGAGTGTTGTAAAACATTCTTCGGTATAAAAGAGTATTTTTAGTTTCGGAAATGTAACATTGCCCCTAAAGCCTCCCCTTTCGAGAAGAGAATTGCGAGACCAATCGCTATCCCATGTTGAAATGAAGCAACTTTTTTAAAGATCTGAAATTTAAAAAGTGAAAGCTGCTTTATTGTCATATTAAAAGAGATATTTCACTGTTCTGTTAGACAAGATGGCTTTCGTGACATGTATATAAATAAATGAAAATGTCACATAGATTGTTTGTACTGTTTCTTTGTATTACTGTGTTTGGGTAATTTTCTCGCAAAATTTCAACTTCACTTCGCAATAGTTTCGAAAAACACATTAGGCCAAGCTATTTGCCAGCTCTTTTTCATTGGCTCATTGAGCTGTCCAGAGCGTTCATCCTGAGATCATGAATCTGATTAGTGCTGTGCCGCAGCCGAACTATGCTAGCATACTACTCTTTCTTCAATATTGGTTGATGTCATGTACGGCGTCTACCAATCTCTTGTGGGAAAACGCAGAGCTTCCTCTCTTCTAGCGTGAGAAACTATCTATACAATCTTGTTAGTGTTCGAGTGGTAGCTTCAAAACTTCATTCTGTTCTCACTGCGTATTGCATCAAAATTGTTAATGTATTTTACGGTCTCTACTACCATCCGATGCGACTCGGGCAGATTCGATCCCTGACAATTGCTGTTTCAAATCTTAGTTGGCGGCAAACTAGGATTGCTTGTGAATTGGAGTTCAGTTAAGCTCCTGAACATTTTAGTTTAAGGTGCTTCCGGGAGGTTGGTCTGAGTACCTCGGCGTTAAAGCTTTCAGGACCATTGGGTGTGTTTAGTATGCGTTCATGGTGTAAACCTAGTGTCGTTGAAGTTCAAGTTAACAATAGGCAAATGTTTCGTTGAGCCCATTTCGGATGAGGGCTACTTCGGTACCTTATCGCAAAACATTTCGGTTCCAGCCAGTGATGTCGAAGGCACACAGTCACTGTGGGTATACGATGCTTTTCACTCTGGCTGCACCAAAATAATTGGTGTTGCATTTTTTTTTTCAAATTTAATAACACTGCTCTATTCTTGACTGAAACTGCGTCTTAAGGGATGATTGTACATAAACTACCTTCATTACACGTATATTAAAAAGCGGCCTGTTGTCAACAGTATATCGCCGCTTCAGCACATACACACCTGCTAACACAAAATCGGTTGCAATTACGATGCTCGCTTCGTGCAGTTACGCTCAAAACAGGCTATTATCTTACCTATAAGAGACAAAACGCCACTAATAACAGGGTGGTAATAAGATCACACCTTCGTTGTATAGTATGCAATAAAAGTGCTTTATAGTTTGCCTTGGTTCGGCAGGAAAGCTTAATTGCCACAATACCCATTAACAAAAGAATTACGAGAGTATGACAATTACATAATCTACTCAGCTGTTACTCTTCCCTTTTCCAAATATGCCATGTTGTAGAAGAAGGTCTGTTCCGCGCACAATATTAAGCACTTGATGACAACCTCCCGGTAGCACTCTTTTAAAGCGCATGACTTCGCTCTCCATTCTCTCCGGAAGCAAATTATCAGTAATAGGCATGGAAAACCTCTTCAACTGGTATGTAACCAATTTAAGCACAAGACAAGACAAGGTAAGGCAAGAAAAAACACAAGAACACAAGCGTATGTGTTGCTGTAGTGGAACCTCTGTGGATGATTTAGCTTTAATATAAGAATAGAAGAAAGAAGCGTAATTCCACATCTGACATGCCCCATGGCAAAGTTAATTTCTAATGGTATTACCTACCGTAATGTTTACCTTACAGAGAACTCTGCGTGGATTTAAAAGGACAACACATCCAATCCGCCCGCGTTTTGTTCCTTGGCAGCTGTTCATTGCAGAGTAATTATTACGGCAGGAACAGCTGGATTAAGTCATCTTAACGAAAAAAAAGTGCAATAATAAAGAACAATAGCGCGCTGAATTTCTTACATAATTATGGCGGTTTTTATCGCATGTATATGCGATAGAGCAATTGTTCCGCCTTTGTGTCTATACTTCGCACTTAACAATTATGTGGCTTCGTTTACGTGGCGCCATTTGAAGCGCCGGAGTCATCAAATGCCTTACTTATTATATGCATTGCACGTGAAACCTGCGATATGCTTTATCCCAAAGACAGTGTTGACTAAAAATGATTTTCACGGCTTCTAAAGGTAACACCTAGGGTGTGTGTTAACAAAGTCAAGATACCTTTTTGTAAGTAGAAACAGTCGGTATTTTATTCGTAGTTAAATGTCCCGAAGTTGCCTGCAAGCTATAGCTGGCTGCAGTAGAGGTTTAAGGAGTTATTTATACTTCATGCGTTTCTGTCCTCCAATGACATTACACATAACAAGGTTCCGACTTCACCTGGACGGTATTTCATCCAGCTATCTTGAGCACCGTAACCTAATTAATGCCTTAGAGACTAATACGCCTCAGCGGACTTGGAAATTAGCTACAAGCTCAACAAGAGGAGAAGGTGGTAGTGCCCAGATATATGCTTTTTATTAATGCGCTTAGAAGACGTTGGATAAATGAAATATTGGGGCCTAGAACCGTTGTGATAATGGTGTGAGAGCAGGACTGATCGTTTCAAGCTTTACATAAAGACGCTTCATGTATTGAGTTCACTTTTTGAACGACGAGATAGGCAGACACATAGAGAAGATAGACAAAGCAGAAGCTGTATTTTCTATCCTGCGTCCTGCTTCTTGCGCATTTTTATTGTATCCCGCGCACAAATGAACTCGCACAGTTCTGCTGGGTGTGGTTCCAGTCCTGCAAACATTTAACCTGCCTCTCTCTCTCTGCTCTGAGAGAGAGCCACTCTCTCAGAGGTGTAAAAATCTATGTAAACATGCAAACGGGAAAACATTTAAAAGGATTATGGAAAGTCTCATACACATTTCATGCTATCGTTAATTGTGGCAGGTGAAAAACTTGCAATAACAATCCGTAGCATTCTAAATAAAAAGAAAACTAATGTCAAATATACTTTTAGCACAATTTAAAAACTTGAGAAAAGCGATTACCCGGTGGTTAGTAAAGCGCCAGGAGAATTGCTACCCTACATTGGTCCTTACATTCATCGGCCCTTGAATCTTATGTAAAAGGTGCGTAGGTTGAAATATGCCTACGCCTCAACGCTGTTTGTTATTTCGTATTTAAAACACAGTTACCGATCGGTTACAATGTGCTACCACGGAATCGGAACACGTACTTGGGTAAAGGTACGCACAGTAATAACACCGTCTTAGGATGATACTACACAAGAAAAAAGAATGAGGCGATCGAAGTGTGAAGGTAGCATTTATCGCAATAATACATCTATTTTCCAAAAGACGCATAAAGTGACAGTTGAAGCACAAGAGTTGCATACATACCTATTGCAACTTATAACACCTGCGGTCCAGTTTTTTTGCGAGAATTTCAGTTTCAGGGAAGTAGGGTATCTCTTCCGTATTAAATTATTAAGTTTTGTTTGACACAGACAACTGGAATACAAGGCATCGATTACCATGCTTCCGATTACATAAAGTTTAAAGGGTAACTAATTTGTAAAAAAGCACCATTCTGCCAGATGATTAAAGATTTTAAAGAGCGACCTGCGCCATGAGACTACATGAATATGAAGAGAACAGAAACAATATAAATACTGTAATAATAAATGTTAATATTATTTTCTCAGCGTAAAATAAACAAAACTGCCAAATGTCCAATAGCGTACAAGTATTTCCGTCATTTTCTTGTTGTCCCCATAGTTGCTCATACCACCGAGAGAAGAGAATGACGGTGACCATTGCGAGCAGTGTGGATAAGTTTTAAACAATACACAATTCCCAATGCAATAATGAAGAAATATATTATAGGAAAGTGTTTATTATTTAATTGTTGAGCATAAGTTTTTGCTGCAAAAAGGCACACTTGCAAAATAACTCGTCGGACCACTGTTATGGCTCCGGAATTAGCGCGGTCATCTTACTATGTGAGAATTTTGACCATGTTGCATAAGCACTGCGTGCAGCAAACAGTGTAGCATCGGCGCCATTATTATGCTCATGATCGTACCCTTCCCGGCTAATAGTGTATCACCCATGCGTATAGACTCCACAAAGCTCTTCATTCGCTGGCACTTCAACTATAGTGCTTATCGTCTGGGAATTTCACCTAATATGCAGGAGGCTACCAGCTTCACACAATGTTTACAACGACATGTCTTATCGCCAAAGTATTGCTTGTAAATGAAGCAGTGGTATGAAAGAAAGTAGAGGGTCTGATGCATCATCTACAGTGCTCTCTTGTGACGATCAGCGCATTGTACCGGCCTCGGTGTTGTCTTGCGATGCAAATGTGCCCGGAAAATCTCAGAACTATGCTCCCTGTTAACTGCTGTTCGATCTTTTTCATATTTATAACTGTGCAATGCAAGCTCAGAATAGACACTAAAAGTTCCACACACTGAGAAAATTTTGTCTCACTCCATACAATTCTTCTGGTGCGTTAGTATTAGTGGGACATTGGAAGGTAAGGCTATCATCTTCCGAACGCAAAGATTTTAAAACAATTTATTCCGTGTCATTTGTTTCAGGGGCTCCAAGTCACTGCCGGGAGCAGCTGGGAAAAGCCATGCCAACGGCTTGTATTTGTCTGTTCATTTTGTTCTGGTTGATGATCGTTGCGAGAGCAAACTTCACGAATAACTCTGGTGAGAAGTAAGCAATGAAGGCTAACCAAACAGAGTAGTTATTTGAGAGACATATTTATTTCGTTATAGCGCTTTATCCTTCCTAGTGCCTCTGCGATGTCAAGTTTCAGTTTGGGTGCGCATCGAAATCAAGCCAACTTTGCGCTATAAAGAAGGACTCGGAAGTTATTGACCTCGAACGATGTGGGGCTTTTTCTTTTATTGGCTCTAAATATTTTCGCGAAAAGGTTATTACGAGCAGTATCATTAAGGCTAATTCTTCTATCACCTAATAATTAATTGTTCTCTGCATAAGGTTTGGTTTGGTTTGTGTGGTTTAATGTCCCAAAGCGACTCAGGCTATGAGAGACGCCGTAGTGGACTCTGAAAATTTCGTCCACCTGGGTTTCTTTAACGTGCACTGACATCGTACAGCACGCGGGTGCCTTGCTTTTTGCCTCAACCGAAAAGTGGCTGCCGATGTTGGGACTTGATTCCGCGTCTTTGGGAACAGAAGTCGTTACTTGAATAGGTGTCGGTTGTTAGTTGTGTAGGATTTGGTCTTCGGTATTTCATTTTTTATATGCGTTTAATTTGCACACAGGTGTTTAGCCACTTTTAATGACTAACTGCAGCGAATGCTTAGTTTACTATATGAAAGATGACTCTCTTAGTGCAATGTCTTGCGAGGTTGTGTGCTACCTGCTCTCTTGGTTCCTAGTATAAGCAAGTATTGTTCACCTGATTCGGTTTTTATTTTCTTTTAATGTGCGTGTAAGAGAACAACATCAAAATAGAATTAAGGACAAATTCCAAAACATTCACGGTCGAGTACATGCCGAAGCTAGTTGTTGGCATATAAATATACCGCTTTTCAACGGATACACGCATATGCTAGGAAAAACAATAAAAATATTGAGAGGCTGGTGGGTATATTTCACAGGTTATGGAACTGGGTTGCTGAGCATGGGAACGCGGAATGAGATTCTGATTGCAGGGTCTTCGTTTGCTGTAGAAGGCACCCATATATCGCCCAATATCGGGGTCGGTAATAATTCATAGGCGCTCGTTTTTATTCTCTTGCTCTATACTACGACGCCTCTTAAAGCATAAGCGTATCAATGAGACGGAAGCTCCAGATACCGCATACTACGCTTGGTATTAGAAGAGCCCGGTCTCAAACAGCAGATCTTCCACGAAAGCAGCGATCTCAGTCGCGTTTGGAATAAAAATTACTTGATGCCAGCATTTTCAACGGAATCTTAATATTATTATAAATCTGAACCCAAACTTTTGCCTTACAACATCTTGACAATTTCGGTCACGCATAAACGCCCCATTATTAGCGTTTCAGTCGTTTCTGTAGTATATGGATTAATTACTCGTTGCCTGCATAAAATAGTACGTGACATAAATAACGTAACCAACCCAGCTAGTGCAATGCAGGCGAGAACAACACTCAATCGTTGGTTATGTTCATGAAAGATATTGCCGTAAATGATGATGCTGTCAAGGTAACACATGCTTACCTCCCATTTAGGGCCGCGTCGGATAGTGTCCATGAACCGTTCAAATGTAGCTGGGGCATTGGATAAGCCAAAAGGCATCACGTTAAGTTCGCACAGCCCGTATGTTGTAACAAATGCGGTCTTCTCCTGGTCCGACGGATGCATGGGTATTTGCCAATACCTTGACCGTAACTTTACTGACGAGAAGTACGACGAAGACTGAAGAAAGTCCACGGCGTCGTCTATACGTGGAAGAACGTATATGTCTTTGTTCAATGCGGCATTTAACCGACGGTAATAGACGGAAACACGCCACGAATTATCCTTATTGAGTACCAATATAACAGGAGAAGCACACGGAATACAAGAGTCCCGAGTGACACCTTTCTGCAGCATGTCGCATATTTGTTCGTTGATTACTTTACGCTCTGCTGGGAACACGCGATAAGGTTTTTGTTGGATTGGCGGTTTAGTGCCGTCTGATGTTTCAGACCGGAAACTAGCAGCGAAGAGGTAGTGGCTGGCTGAGCGAAGACATGCTGCACGAGAACATGCTGTAATGCAAGACGCTCGGTGTACGGAAGTGATTGCTTGATCATACCATCAATATTCGCTGAGAAGTCGGCGGCTGTCTGGGCAGACGTCCCCGTTGACAGAAAACAGTAGTTCAGAGTGTCAATGCATCAAAGCGAGCAAGTTTCATGCTAGACGGGATTAAAACAGGTTCATTGGATGTCTTCACCGTCTACACGTGGGCTGTTCCTTCAGCTGCTTCAACAAGAGCTCTTGGCACCAGTAAATTCTTCTTCGCGGCGTTTTGGAAGTCTGGTTCGACCAGCAAATAGTAAGTGCTCACGCGATTGCCACCAGACCGAACCGGAACAAACATTGCGGCTCTGGTTGGTAATAGCACATCCTGTGTGACACTGAATCCGCAGTCGCGGTGATCGGTTAAATCGTCCACAAAGACAGCAAAAATATTGCGCTACAGAGAAATTTCACCAGCACCGCAGTCAAGTGTAGCCCCACATTAACTTAAAAAGTCAGTACTTAATATGACGTCGTGGGTTGCAGGAAGTAATACGACGAAGTTCGTCCGAAGCGTTTTTCCGGCAATAACGACTGACACGAAGTACGTACCAACAAGATGCAGTATCCCCTCCAACACCTCGAAAACTAGTAGGCCGATCCCAAGCAAACAAATTGCCATCCCAGGCGGTTTTTAAAGGCGATACTCGTCACAAATATAGAGGCACCAGTGTCTATCAACGCGAAAGTATTTATGCCATCAACACATCTTCTTTTGACATAATGGCAGGAAATGGAATTGGTGAAGACGACCGTTCCGCGACATCAGCCGTTAGTGTTCAGGAATTGGCGATACAAAACGGCGGCATGGCGGCGATGAACAGTGTCGCTGAATAGGCGGTGTGGAACTGCGATCGGAAGCGGGTGAGTCGTTAAGGGGTATTCCTTGTCGCAGCAGCCGAGAACGAGGTGTATTCCAGGGCTGGTAATGAAGAAATGCCATCGAAGGGTTACCAGAGGGACTTGCGTACGAACGTGGATGTTGGTTATGTTGCTCCCGACGCTGGCAGTACCGGGAAATGTGCCCGCGGTGACCACAACGGTAACACACCGGAGCCGCGCAATGAGTTGTTGGTACGGGGAAGTCCTATTTAAGATGGCAGTAGCGCCGAGATGCAGGAACGTCGAAGTTGCTTTAAGCGTTGTAGTAGCTTCGCGGCCCTGGTATTTGGTCTTCCACAGAGAGGCTTGAAAACGGGCGTGGTGAGCTGCGGAATCACTGCCGATACTACGCCACGGACGATTGTAGCTTGGTCCGGCCCAGGAGGGCGGTGATTCAGAACGCGGCGGCTGGAGCATGGTAGACGGCATGGGCGGTAGGATGTTGAAATGCCTCGGCCAGTTCGTCTTGGACAATCCGCAGGGTGAAAGTCGCCATGTCATCACGGGTGGAACTCTCGACACTGGCAAACGGTTGAGACGCTGGAACGACTACCGAACTTGGGGGCAACACGCCCTGTCTTTAACGCTTTGAAACTCGTGCAATGATTGATGACGTCACAAGAAGTGGCGAGGTTTTTTTTCGTAATGAGGAAATAGACGTCCTCAGTAATTCCTTTCAGAAGGTGGCAAACTTGATCTTCTTCCGTCATTACACGGTTAACCGGGCTGCAACTTTAGCAATTCTAGTACATGGTGTACGTCTCGCCTGGCCATCGGGCTCTTTGGCCTGGGTTCGTTCAACCTTTTTCTTGCTTGAAAAAGAGTCTTCGAAGTTCCTCCATGAACTTTCCCAATTGGTAAGAGAATCTTTGAGGTTCTCGAACCACGAGAGTGCAGTACTCGCAAGAAAGAAAACCCCGTTCACCAGCTGCACGGTCGTGTTCAAGCGGTTACAATTACTCAACGGCTGGTAATGTATGAGCTACTCTTCAACATCTTCATCAGATGTTCAAGAAAACGTCCTCGGCTCGCGTTGATGCGGCCAGTACCTTATCTGTTCAGGACAGTCCCGAGGATGTTTGTCACTAGACCCAGACTTTACCGCAGGTTTGTCGTTTCCTCCCGAGGTATTCATAGAGGCCAGCGATGGCGGTAGCTCGGAGAGACGTCGGCTCTTTTGGATGGCTGATGGGTTCAGGGTCGACACCCAGTATCTCCATCAAATGTTACGTACGAAATAGTGACTGGCAAATCTAATTTACTTACAGTGTTTGGGTACGTCGCGGAACGGTCAACGAACGGTCAGATCCAAGGCCACGTGCCTCCACTCTTCCTGCTCTTCATCTTCATCCCACTGCGTCTGGGCGCAACGTATCAATATTTGTATGTATGTAAATAATACGTAATATACTTAGGCTGGCCGCCGAAGAAATTACGCTTTTGAATTGTGGTGCTGGCGGAGACGCTTGAGAGTTCCTTGGACTGCCAGAAGATCAAATCAGTCGATATTGTCGACCATAAACCCTTACTGCTCATTGGAGGGTCAAATTCTAAAGTTAAAGCTGAGCTTCTTTGGTCATCTGATGAGAAGAGAGGCGTCCATGGAGAAAACTGAGATGCCGGGAAAGATTGAGGGTCACAGGAGAAGGAACAGGCAACGAACGCGATGGTTAGATGGCATCCTCGAGGCACTGCAGATGAAGTTATGTGATTTTAGGAAGACAGAGGGAGACCGAAAACCTTGGCGTGATATGGTCCATAGGGTCACGAGGAGTCGGACACGATTGAATCACTGAACTGAACTGAATATGAGTTTAACTGTCCTGATCGCTCTCTATGAACGCTTTATGGGCAGTGTTGAACTGAATATGATTTCTATATCTCCTTCCTGATAAATAACCACGCCATCCGTGGCACCACTGGTGTCTAGAAACGGACGATAAGAGAATTCTGACCGCAGCACCACTATTCAGCGATCCTTTCTTTTCTGTATCTATCCGCGCCTCGCTTAAGCTTGGACGAATAAAAACAAAATAATCCCATTAGAAACACTGCGAACGATCAGGAGGTGGTATTGCTGTGGAAGTCCTCATTTCTAGCAATTTCTTCTGCAATCCTATTTCGACATTCATAACGCAGGCCTGCGCCATCCGCTTACGTGTCCAGGGTGCCAGTTCCACTGGCACACACTATGTCAATGACCGCTGCACGTAATAAATGTTTCAGAACGCTCCCGGCGTTTTATCAGCCGCTGCTCCATCGAACGTTAACTCTGGTTCACCCACAACAAGGACTAAAATAATTTGATGGATAAAATTTCAGCTTTGCGTTATAAATTTGGTCTACCTTCAGCCTTTTAATAGCCCAGTACTGGCAATGACACAGGAAAACAATTATCCCAGATTTTCCTTTCTGCTGTGCAACACTGTGTTCAATTCAAATCTGCTGTTACACTGGTTCCTCTTTTCTGGTAATTACTGACATCTGCAGAACTATAAACATTTAGTAACCTCAGTTATCATGGTGAAAAAAAAATGCCGCAACATAAAGCACCTCGGATTGGTGTGCGGAGGCCCCGTTCACATGAGCGCAGATACAACTGGTGACGAGGGCGCTAGCTACCGTGCAACTCTGTGCGCTCTGCTGAAAGAGGACTTTGTTTCAAATTTTTTTAATGTCTTTTTGTTTTTAAAAGACAAATAAAACTTTCAATCTAGCAAGATTATTGCCTGAAATGTTAGGAGTAAATGTGGTGCACGTCGAGCACCGTTGTTAGGTTTGCTGCTCTCTAGAGCTATTTTCTTCCGCATCAGTGGAGCCGTTTATAGATACGTGTTGAGTGAGATGCGTCTCAATAAAAGCCAACGTTTTCTCGCCTTTGCCGGCAAAAGTAGTTCTCCTCGAGCCCCTTTGTTAGGCTTGCTGCTCTCTAGAGCTCTGTTCTTACCTAGCATGGAGCCGTGGATGGACACGTGTAGAGTGAGATTCGTCTCAATGAAAACCGAATGTTTCTTGCTTATGGCAAGCCGAAT
The DNA here is from genome assembly GCF_055883805.1 of Amblyomma maculatum. Lineage (NCBI taxonomy): Eukaryota > Metazoa > Arthropoda > Arachnida > Ixodida > Ixodidae > Amblyomma > Amblyomma maculatum. The sequence continues at coordinate 17,104,495 of NC_139353.1, read as the reverse complement.
TGACATGGCAATAAGCGTAACCGTGCTACTATTGCTTAACTGAGTGTATGCTTTAGGTTTGTTTCAAAAGCTATATATCTATATATCAAAATTAAGTCCCAAATTTTCAATAATTTATCAGAATGATGCAAAAAGTG